>NW_024581363.1:0-6482 GCF_017639235.1 Corvus kubaryi
GATCCCACATCCCAGGGATTCCGGGATCGGGATGGCTGTGGGGGAGCAGTGCCCAGGGTTGTGTCCCCCAGAGCTCTGAACACGCAACAGGTCCCGGGTTCTTCTGAGCCCCTGGGGGACAAAACCCCGTCCCTTCTGGAGCAGAAATGTCCCCTCTGAGCTTTCCTGGCCGTGTCCCGGGTGCCAAACCCGGTGCCCCCTGGGCAGGGACACTCCTCTCACGCCACCACTGTGTCACCCTCCCTGTCGTCATGAAGCGCCACCAGGATTTCACTTAAAGCTCATCACAGCTGGCAACAAACCAACCCCTGCATCCCATTTTCCAGCTTCCATCTGCCAGGCGGCCCCGGGAGCCGGGGAAATCGGGATGTGGGGACAGCTGGGAGCCCCTCTGGGTGGTGACAGGGGACAGCCACCCGCTGGAAAACTCCATCCCCAACTCCCGCTCCTGGGAAAGCGAGGGCAGGGCTTATTGCAGTGATTAATTAGCTTTGTTTTGAAACAAGGAGCAGCGGGAGGAGGAGGAGGAGGAGGAGGAGGAGGAGGGGGAGGAATTGTTGCCGAGCGCCAGAGCCGCGTGTGCGCCGAGCCCGCCGTGCTCGGCTGCCAGAGAAAGACGTGATTGTTGTCACCGTGCCTCGCTCGCAGCCCTCCCAGTGCTCCCAGCCCTCCCAGTGCTCCCAGCCCTCCCAGCCCTCCGCCCCCCGCGCTCCCACCGCTCCCAGCAACAAAACCCCCGCGCCCCGACCGGGCTCGCTCGAGGAGGAGGAGGAGGAGGAGGAGGAGGAGGGAGAGAGAAGCCAGAGAGAAACTTGTGCTGGGGATTAAGAGAGGCAGGAGGAGGGAGAGGTGCGCACAGGTAAGCTCTGGGCAGGTGTTTCCCCCCCGGGCTCTTCTCACCTCGCCTGAGCTTCCCACCCAGGACGCCGCCACGCTCCTGCCCTCTCCAGCCTCCCTTCCATCCCAAAAAACATCTGTTCTCCCTCTTTTCCCCCCCTCTCCTCTTGGTTCTTCTGTCCTGCAGCGCTCGGGAGTCTTTGTTCTCTCCCTCTGCCCCGGTTGCAGGAGTTTCTCTCGGCGTGGGGTGGAGAACGGGGGGGTTTTGGGGGCTGTGGGGTCACAGGGAAGTCCCGGAGGTGTGACAGCGCTGCGGCCACTGCCAGGCGCTTTTTGGGGGGACCCTTTGTGTGTCCCCCACTCCACCTGTGCTCCCCCACACCCCAAACCTCAGCACGTTTCGCTCAGCAGCCAAACTGGGAGGGTCGGGGGGGCTGCAAAGCCCAAACTGGGGGCGTCGGGGGCCAGAACTGGGGGAGCCCTGGGAGCTGCACAGCCCCAGCCATGCCCGGGGCAATCCCCAGCCTTGGGAAGAAGGAGGGAAAACAAGCAAGGAAAGGGAGAGGCTGAGAGGGGAAAGGACCCCTCCGGAGCCAGGAATGCCACCAGGAATGTCACCTCCGGGGACATCGGGGCACCTCGTCCTGCCTGGGGCAGGGGCTGCGGAGACGGACGGGGCTTGAAGGGGCTCTGGGGGGCTGCTCCCGTCTCCCCGCACCGGACTGGGAACAGGGAATTTCGGAGAGGACCGGAGCGAGGTGGGAGCGAGCAGCCCGACAGCTCCAGGGCCACTTCCAGCGGGCTGCGTTTCAGCCCAAAATGTAGCTGGTAAAGCCCTTCTTTCCTGCCTGCACCGCACCGAGCATTCCCAGGGAATTCAATCCCACTTTTCCTGCCCGGAGCCAGCTCAGCTCCAGGTGGGCGGGGAGGTGCAGCCCCCTCCCCGCGCCCCCCAAAGTGAGGGTCCCGTTTGGAGCCCGCTCTTTGTCCCCGCTCGGGCAGGAGACGATGGGAGGAACAACCGGGAAATGATCGCCGAAATCCTGGGAAAAGGCTTTTTGTTGCTTGGAAGAGGCACATCCCAAACCTGCCCTTCCCCGCCGGCTGGAGAGGTTTAGGGAAAAGCAGCTCCAAAGTGAAACATGGGAATTCATCCCCCCGGCGCTGCGGGCGAAGCGCGCGGCACGTGAGGGCTCGGGAACTTCCCTGGGATCCCGCGATCCCGGCCCTGCCTCGTGTGGCCCCCGTGGCATCCCAGAGCTGCCACCCGGGAAGCGCAGCGCCCTTTCCCGGGACAGCCAGAATGCGGGAATGCTGTCGCTGCTCCCGGGGGAGCGAGGGATCAGCGCTTCCAGCCGGGGAGAGATAAAAGCGCAGCCGTGGGAGGTTTCCTCTGCCCTTGGAAGAGGCTGGAGAGGAGGGAACGAGGCGTCGGAGCCGCTTCCCACCCTGAGGGAAAAGCGGAGTGGGGCGAGGCTGCTGCGTGGGGTGGGAGGAGGGAGCGGGGCGCGTGTGGGGCCCGGGCCGGCGGCGCTTTGGCAGCGGCTCCTGCCGGGATTCGCTTTTGTCCCTGTCCAGCCATTCCCGCTGCGTGTGGCAGCGGGATCCGAGCCGGGAGCGGCGCTGGGAAGGGTCGGGACACGCAGGGAGGGGAGGAATTGCTGCCAGGGAGAAGGCAGCGGGAAGGTGCTCCCTGCCAGGGCCGCCTTCCCACGGGCGCTGCTGCCGGAGGAGGGGGCAGAGGGCGGGATGAGCCTTTGGGAAGGATCCCGGGGACTGTGGCCTCGCTCCTGGCACGCAGGAGCCCGGCGGGTGTCACCCAGCCCCGCATGGACACAGCGCCTTCCCAGCGGGAATGCGGCGGGACCAAGTCCTGGCTCCAGCCCGGCTCCGCTGCTCGCTGGGAAAGGGCTGGGAAAGGGCTGGGAAAGGGCGAGAACCGCGGGGTTGTTGCATCAGGGCTGCGCCTCCCAGGGGACCCCTGGGTGACAGCCTGGCTGCCCGCTCTCTTTTCCACGATTCCCAGCGCTCCAGAGCCGCTGGAGAACGAGCTCTGCGTTGGGCCAGGCTCTTGCAGAGCCACGAGCGGTGTTGGACGCGAGGGAAGCCAAGGAAGGAGCTTTGCCGGATCCTTGTGGTTATTTTTATCTCGCTCTCCTTGTTCTCCTCCAACACTCCCGTTCCCAGGCGGGGAGGGGGCTTTTCCCCCACCAGGAATGACGGGAATTGAGGGACGGTGTGAGAGGAGCTAACAACGAGCTGGAAAGGGGCTCTGCTCCAGCCATCCGGGCTTTTCCTGCCTCTCCCAAGGCTAAAATTCCCTTTATCCCTCCGCGGGAGCAGATCTTGGACAACTATCCGGATCCAGCTGCTCCCTGCTCCCCTCACTGCTGCAGGAAGCACCCGAGGGGCAGCGCGGGGACCTCTGATGGTGACAAATCCCCCCCGGTGACCTTTGCACGGCTCCTTCTCGCCCTGGGCTGGCGGCTTCTCCCTGCCCTTGGCGCCCATCCCGGGGCTGGCAGCCGGCGCTGCTGGGAGCTGGGGGTTACTGGGATGCAGGGAAGAGAAACTATGTGCAAAGCAAACCCCAGCGGCATTCGGGGCTGGAATTTCCAGCTGTTGCGCCGGGGGGGTTTTGTCCATTGTAAAGGGGGATGGCTGAGGAAGCAGCTGCCTCCTTCTGGGAAAAACCCCGGCTTCTGTTGGGTGCCTCGGCCTTGCAGCCAGGCCAAGCTCAGCGGCTCGGGAGGTGTCAGGACTGGTTTTATCCATGAATTGAGCCTTTTTTCCATGCCAGGCCCTCGGTTTCCTGAATTCCTGCGTTGCTCCACGACTTAACTTTGTTCCAGTGGCTCGGATTCCTTGTGGGCAGCTGGAATCGGAGCTGTGCCGTCCGTCGGGAGCGACGGCAAAGCTCGGGAGGGGAGGTTGGCTGTGCTGGGGCTCTGGTCGCTGCTCCTGCAGGATCAGGGGGTGGGATTTGGGAATTTGGCTCCTGGCACTCACGCCAGTAAATCCAACTGGATGGAGAACAGACTTCCAAATGTTCCAGGTCCGGGGAGAGCTGGCTTGGAATCTTCCAGAGGGTTGGAGACGATTGTGATGCTTGTGGTGGCCTCGGGCTCGTTGCATCCCTGGTTTTTTGGGAATGTCACTGGTTTCCTGCAGTTTGCTTGGAAGTGGGTCCTGCTTTCCCCAGGCAGGCTGGGGACCGGCATCAGAGGAGGGCGGTGGCAGTGCCACGGAGCTGGGACAGTCCCCGCGGGGATGTGGGGTGGATAAAAGGGGCCGCGTCCGCCTCCCGCCACTTCCCATCTGTGCCGACAAAATCCCACAGGATGCCGTCACTCTCCAGCCGGGATTCCTGGCTCTGGTGGCTGCTCCCGCTCTGTGCCGAGTCCCTGAACATCTGGGATGTCAAATCCTCGTGCGGAGGGGACGGGGCAGGCTCAGGCAGCTCCTGCTGCCAGCGGGGTGACAGCGCTGCCCTGTGCCCTGCCCTGCTGGGACATTGCTGGGTGGCCTGAGCGGATCCAACACCTGGATCACAGCGTGTCCTGGCTGGAATATTGTGTCCTGGATGGAATAGCAGCTCCCATCTGGGATATCACCTCCCAGCTGGAATATCATGTCCCAGCTGCTTCCTCCCCTCCTCACCAGGCCAAACTCAGCCCTCAGCCCCCACCGCTCCCTCAGGAGTTTGTGGGGATTAAAATTCAGGTTCTGGAGCAGAGGAAAAACCCCATGGAAATCTCTAGGACCTCATGGAAAGCTCTGGGACAACGTGGAGCAAGATCCATGTGCTGTGGCTGGGAAAGGAGCAGGATGCTGACGGAATGGGATGCTGGAGGAATAGGAAGGGCACTGCACAAACACATCCCTGTCACGGATTTTCCCGTTCTCCGGACACCGAATCCGGAATGCGGGGACAGGAGCGCGTCCATCCCCAACCAGGACCTGCCGCAGGATCAGGATCCGGCAGCTTTGGGCTCCGCTGGCTCCTTCCCTGCTCCTCCCTTCCCCCAGCGAGATGCCAGAACCCTGATGGAAAGCAGCCGGCTCGGGAGGCGTGCGGGGTTAACCAGAGCCAGATGGGAGCCCGGAGGAGCAGGCTGGGCCCGCAGGGGGGAGCGAGAACGGGATCTTTTCCTGGAGAAAGTCAATTCCTTGGAGCCTCAGGAAAGCACGCGATGGCTTCAAAGGGAGCCGGGTTGGCAGAGGCGGCCCTGGAAGCGGGTGGCCCGTCCAGGGTGGGATGCAGATCCCGCCGGGAAGCAACAGGGGGTGGGGGCGGCCCCGTCCCTGCGGTTCCCAGGTCGGGTGGGGGCTTTTCCCCCTCCAGGGATGATGGAAATTGGGGGCTCCAGATGTGGGGAGAGATGGAAATGGTCAGGCAAGGGAAGATGGGCAGCGAATCCCACTCTGCTGTGCTGGGTGGGAGAGCTGGAAGTGCCTGATTTCCCTCTAAAATTGGCACCAGCAGCTCCGGCACCACCGAAGGCTTCTCCCATCCCGGCAGCACTTTCCCATCCATTTCCCCTTCTTCCTCTGGTCTTCCTCATTTTCCTCCCTCTCCTCTGTCTCCACTCCCCTTCCCACTCTCCCTCTGCCTTGCCCTGCATCCAGCTCAGCTCTGATCCCTCCGGGGTGATGAATCCCACCGGGAAAAGCCTGGAGAGCCCCCCGAGGTCTGTGCCCAGGAATCCCACCCCGATCCCGGCCTGCTCCAGCTGGGGAATGTGGGAGCATCCAAACACCTCCTGCATGGGGAGCTCCTCTGCTGGATCCCTCCATCCTCCAAGGCAGCAGCCGGAGAATTCCCAGAAAATCTGGCCAGGATGATCAAGGAACTGCTGTTCCAGGGAGGAGCAGGGATGGGACAGGAGGATAAGGACCCAGAGAAGAGGGAGAGGTGACCAGGGATGATGTCCAGGAGAAACTCCCTGACTTGGGGCACACAGACCTCGCCTGATCCCTCCCAATCTCCCACTGTGTCTCTTCCCAAATAATCAATGGGACTTGAGGGGCTGGACGGGTTCTGACGGCAGCACAGGGAGCTGTGGATCCCAACCCCTCCGGTGTTCCGACTTCGGAATGCCCTTTTCATCCCAGGGGCTGTTCTTCCTCCTGGGGCCATCCACCTCTCCTGCCCCGTTAACCGCTGCCGGATTCCCGACGCTTTTCCGCAGCCAGTTTCCTGCGGAATCACTGATTCGCTGGCTCGAGTGCCAAATGAAGCCCAATCCCTCAAGGTGTCCGGAGGGCTGATCCATCCTTCGGGAAGAGAGGATGGAAGAGTTCTCCAGGGAGGGGCGGTGGAAAAACGGAATAAAACCCCAGATTGAACCAAAACCAACATTCCCCATGGATAACGGTGAGGTAGGGGAGGATCCCGGGGATAACGGTGAATGAGAGAGGGATCTCATGGATATTGGTGAGCCTGAGAGAGGAATTCCATGGATAATGGTGAGCCAGGAAGAGGAATTTAATGGATAATGGTGAATGAGAGGGATCCCATGGATAATGGTGAGGCAGGGAGGGATCCCATGGATAATGGTGAGCCAGAGGAATTCCATGGATAATGGTGAGGCAGGGAGAGGAATTCCATGGATAATGGTGAATGAGAGAGAGGGATCCCATGG
>NW_024581363.1:6882-16338 GCF_017639235.1 Corvus kubaryi
GGGGGGGGATCCCACAGATAACAATGAGCAAGGGAGAGAAATTCCATGGATAATGGTGAGCCAGGGATAGGGACCTCAGGGACTCCTGCCCTGGAGAGGGGTTGGATTTGAGGATGACTTCCAAAGGGAAGGAGAGCGGAAGGGAGGTGACAAAGGGACAAATCCCTGCACGCCAGCAGCGGGGAGGCGACAATTCCTCAACCAGCCCCTTCCCAACCCCCCCTCTCCTTCCCTCCCTTCAGGAAAACTCCTGGACCATGAAGGTGGCCCTGGCGTTGCTTCTCCCACTCGTGCTCGCCCTGGTGCCGCCGGCGAGCGGGCAGCGGCGCAAACCCCCCCGCAGACCCACCCGGCCGCCCGCGCCCTTCGAGGAGCCCGTGGAGCCCACGGAGCTGCCGCCTCCCCTCCCTCCGGGCCCTCCATCCGTGTTCCCCGACTGCCCTCGGGAATGCTACTGCCCGCCGGACTTCCCGTCGGCGCTGTACTGCGACAGCCGCAACCTGCGCACGGTGCCGGTGATCCCGCCCCGCATCCACTACCTGTACCTGCAGAACAACTTCATCGCCAACCTGCCCGAGGAGTCCTTCCGCAACGCCACCGGCCTCAAATGGGTCAACCTGGACAACAACCGCATCCGCAAGGTGGACAGGAGGGTGCTGGAGAAGCTGGAAAACCTCATCTTCCTCTACATGGAGAGGAACCAGCTGAAAGAGGTGCCCGCCTTCCTGCCGCCCAACCTGGAGCAGCTGCGGCTCAGCAGGAACCAGATCTCCAAGATCCCCGCTGGCGTCTTCAACAAGCTGGAGAACCTGGTGCTGCTGGACCTGCACCACAACAAGCTGAGCGACGGCGTCTTCAACAAGAACACCTTCAAGGGGCTCAAGAACCTCATGCAGCTCAACCTGGCCCACAACATCCTGAGGAAGATGCCCCCCGGTGTGCCCAGCGCCATCCACCAGCTCTTCCTGGACAGGAACAACATTGAGGACATCCCCAGCGATTATTTCAAGGAGTTTCCCAACCTGGCCTTCATCCGGCTCAACTACAACCAGATCTCGGATAAGGGGCTGCCCAAAAATTCCTTCAACCTCACCAACCTGCTGGTGCTGCACCTGGCCCACAACAAGCTCACCAACGTGCCCTTCATCAGCGCCAAGCTGGAGCACCTCTACCTGAACAACAACTCCATCGAGAGTGAGTCCCGCTGCTTGGGTGGGGTCTCTGGGGTGGTTTTTGGGGAGAAAAACCTTGGAAAGGTCGTTTCTCACCCGGTGGGATGTGATCCCTTCAGCGGTGGTGGGATGAGGCAGGAGCTACAAGGGTGGAGGGAGGATCTGGGTGGAAGGGGAGGAGCAGAGTGGAATCCCCCTGGTGCTGCAGGACTTGTCCCAGTTGTCTTCTTCGGGGCCACCTGCTCAGGGAAGGGCTCTTTCCCTGGCAAAAATCGGGATATTTAAGAAGAGTCTGGGCACGTATTTTAGGAACAGATGTCAAACACACGGCTCGGGATGGTGAGGAAATCACCCGGCTCTGCTCCCGAGCGGAGCCGTGCCGGGAAGGAGCGGGGAGAACGAGGCTGCCATGGAGGCAGAGCAGCCAGGGCCATTCCAGGGAAATCCAGCTGCAATTCCATGGGAGAGGAGCCTGGGATGCGTGGAAGCACAGCGAGCACAGAGGAGGAGACAGAATCCCACTGACTTCCAGTTCAGATTTCCAGGGCCTAAAGGGGCTCCAGGAGAGCTGGAGACAGACTTGGGATGAGGGATGGAGGGACAGGATGCAGGGAATGGCTTCCCACTGCCAGAGGGCAGGGATGGATGGGATATTGGGAAGGAATTCTGCTCTGGGAGAGAGGTGAGGGGCTGGGATGGAATTCCCAGAGGAGCTATGGCTGCCCCATCCCTGGGAGTATCCAAGGCTGGGTTGGAGCACCCTGGGATGGTGGAAGGTGTCCCTGCCCATGGCGGGGGTGGCATTTCCGGAGCTTTACGGTCCCTTCCAACCCAAACCATTCTAGGATTCCAGGATTCCTGGTCTCCCCAGATGTTCCCGCTGTTAGAGCTCCAGGACCCTGCTGTGATCACATCTGCCTCCAACCCTCATTAATCTGAATTTCAATTAAACACCATCAAATTTGAGCCGGGGGGGGGGGACCTTGGGATGCAGGTGGTGACTCCTGCTGGCTTCCCACATCCCCAGCATCCCGATCTTGCCGGCATTTCCCATGGAGAGAAATCCCACGCACGCCCTGGCCCAGCTTTTCCTCGCCTGTTTTCCCCAGTTTTCAGAAGGTTTCCATCCCCGGAGCCGGGTGCTGACATCAGAATCCCGCTGTTTATGTCCCATACCGTGGAATTCCAGAGGCGAGCAACGAGCCGGGTGCTGACGTTATCTCCGGCGTGACAGGGCTGGAACGGGATTCCTTGATGTTTTTTTGGGAAGCTCGGGGCTGGCTCGGCAGGTTCCGGGAGAGGGATTGATCCCTTTTCTCTCCGGAACGCCACCGCATCCGGAGGAACGTGACCTACTTCGCTCCTGATCAAAAGCCAGATCTTTCCTCTTGCTGGGGCTTCGGGAACAGCCTGGGATTGACCCTTTTGGTAGCAAAACAACCCCAATTTGGGGTTCAACAACAGCGGGGGGCTCAAGAATCCCTCTCCACATTCCCTTTTCCCTAACGGGCATCCCGCCGTTCCTCTCCTCTCCACAGAAATCAACGGCACGCAGATCTGCCCCACCTCGCTGGTGTCCATCCAGGATTTCTCGCCCTCCGACCTGGACAGTGTCCCCCGGCTCCGCTACCTGCGGCTGGACGGGAACCTCCTGAAGCCGCCAATCCCGCTGGACCTGATGCTGTGTTTCCGCCTCCTGCAGTCCGTGGTGTTTTAGCCCAGCCCTGCCTCTCCCAGGCCCGGCTTTGCTCGGACATTTCCCCCCAGCCCCGGCGGCGTTGGACACGCAGGACCCTCTCTCCTCCCTCTCCCCCCGCTCACTCCCCGCCTCCATCCCTCTCCCCTTTTCCCCCTTTTCCCCCCCCTGCAGGGACACTCGTGGCTCCTTGGGGACCGCTCTCTGCAGGACAGCGCCGTGTCCCAGCTGCCACCCCAGGTCACAGCTGCCGGTCCTCGTCCCCCAGGCTGAGCCCGGAACCGCCTCCGCCTCTCCCGTCCCCAGCCAGCGGAGTTCCGGAGGGCTGGATTCGGTTCGGATGGAGCTGCCGGGCTCGGGGCGTGTCCCTGCTCCCTGAGGGTGTCCCTGAGGGCGATTCCCGGTGGGTTGGGGAGCGGGGATGGGCGGTGCCGCGCGGGTGGGATCCGTGGAAGCGGAGGGAGGACGGATCCGGAGGATGGATCTGGGAATGAGGCAGCCGCGGATCGTGGCCAGAGCGGCACCCCAGGGGATGGGGACATGCTCCTGTCACCGGGGCCCTTCTGGAGGGCTTTGGCTCCACGTTTTTCTGGAGGAGGATCTAAATCCCTCCTGGAGCTGGGCGTTTGCCGGGATGGAGCAGGGAAGGTGTCCTGCCCCTGGATCCTGCGCCCGGTGTGGGCCACGCCTTCCCGCATCCCCCTCGGCCCCTTCCCGGCTTCAAATCCCCCATCCCAGCACCGATCCATGGGGCCTCAGCCACATCCCAGCATTCTGCGTCCACATCCATGGGATCACAGCCCCATCCTGAATCCTTCCCTCTGAGCTGGGGGGATGCAGAGCCCACAGCCCCATCCCAAAATCCTGCGCACTTCCCTGTAAAATCTGGGATCAAGGGCACATCCGTGGGCTCACAGCTTCATCCCAAAATCCTGCATCCTTCCCACTGAGCTCTGAGGATTCAGGGCCACATCCACGGCTCAGTTTCTCTCCGGAGCCAATCCCACATGACCGGGTTTTGCCTTTTTTTTTTATTAGAAATAAAAGGAAGGGAGAAGAAAAGGGAAGAATTACCCTTTAGAAGAGCTATTTTTATCCCTTCTCTTCCTCACATGTATCGCTTCCCCCTTTGATAGCTGTACCTGCATTTATAGGGTGTCCGGGTTTTGGGGGGATTATTCTCTTCTTTTCTTCCCGAGTCTCAGGATTTGGATTTAAAGGCCGAGCATTAGAGGGAGAAAAAAGGAAAAAAAAGAGGAAAAAAAAAAAAAAGATTCAAAATCCAACTGCAATGAGCATTAAATAAACCAAAGAAAGCTCCTTTCAGCAGAACCGACCCTTCCCGGGACGGCCACGGACGGGCACCGTGTCCTTCTCCCCGGGGATGGCACAGGGATGCTCCCCCCTTCTTCCATTCATTAAAACCCCGTGCTAATTAAGGAGGTTTTTTCCTGACGATAAAATCTCCTTTCGGGCTCTCCCTGCAGTTGGGTGGGACAGGATCCAGCCCTGAACCCGGATGGAACCCCCCTGGATGTATTTATATGATGTGTATATAGACTGGTAGAATGTACAGATATTCCTAGAGCCACGTGTACCTCCCGACCCAGCAACTTCATGGGATTTTCACTCCCACTCCCCGCAGCAGTGGAAATAAAATCATTCACAAGGGACCCCGAGCCTCTCCCCGATCCATCCTCGCCTTCCTCAGGCGCTGCCGCATCCAGGAGCAAAATTTCCTCGCCTGGAAGCAACTTCCCCAACGTTTTGGGCTGTTGGGGGTGTTTGGGGTTTAGTGGTGCTGGATTTGGGGAGGAATTCTTGGCTGGGAGGGTGGGGAGGGGTTGGGCTGGAATTCCCGGAGAATCTGCGGCCGCCCCATCCCTGGAAGTGTCCAAGGCCAGATTGGAGCAACCTGGGATCATGGGAAGCATCCCTGCCCATGGGATGGGATGGGATTTAAGGTCCCTTGACCCCAAACCAGGGTTTTGACGGGTTGGGCTCACAGCTCGGGTGTCAAAGCTGGTGTCACACCTGTTGGTAGCCAGGTTCATGCCCTAACGAGCATCCCTGCTAATTAGGAGAGCCTCATCTTGGCTGCAGCCCCCGGGGCCCTGAGCGTCACTGACAACCACGAGCTGCCCCCATGGCACCGGGGGAAGCCCTACAAACCTCCCCGGGGTGATTTTCCCAACGGGAGCAGCCAGGAGGATCCTCAGGGGACGCACGGGGAGGGGGATCCGTGGCGGGGCTCGGGCTGCGCGTGTTCCCGCACGAGTGGGGTGGGCGGCGGCAGCGGCTGCTCCTTCTGCCCGTCCCCAAAACCCGCTCCTGCTGCTGCTCTCCCCACGTGAATCCCGAGCGGAGAGGGAGGACGGGTGTGGGAGAAGGTGTGAGGATGTGGGATGAGGCGGGGGGCCGCTCCCGGCAGGGTTTGTGTGCGTTCGTGGTGTGCAGAGCAGGCGCAGGCACCCACCCGCCCCCCAAAATCCCGCTGTTTCATAACCAGCGCGTGAATCCCCCGCTCCCAGGAGTGTTTTCCCTCCCTGGGGAAGTCAGATCCGTCTCCCACAGGGAGATGAGCACCCCAAACCGGTTCTTGCTCCCTACAAAGCCTCGGTGTCCCCATGGGAGCGGGAGTGGGGCTCTGAGAGTGGGATGCTGCTCCTGTGGGGTCATGGGGAAGGCTGGGACCCCTTCGTTAGTGGGGCCAAGAGGGGTGGGGGCTCCTCAGCTGCTGTTCCCAGTGCTGAGAAGGGGCTGGATCCCCCAGGGATTGGGAACAGGGGGAATTCTGGCTCCCATCAATCCCCCTTGCAGCTGGTGGTCCCCCAGCCCCATTTGTGGGTGCTGAGCAGGGCCCTCCTGCGCTGAGAGGGTTGGCACCGACCCTTTGGGGTTTGCTGGGCACTCAGAGAGCTTTGGGACGGTCCTGGGGGAGCAGGGACCCTTCAGGTGACACCGTCAGTGCAGGCAATGCTGAGGGGGGACAAGGGGAGGCTGCTGCCTGTGGGGGACAGGAGATCAACGACTGGGCCAGGACAGCAAAGCAAAGACCCCAAAGACCCCACTGTCCTGGGGACCCTTCACCCTCGGGGATCCCACGGCCCTGGGGACCCTGGGCCAGCCCAGCCTTTGCCATCTCAGCAGCCGCCCCCCGGCAGAGCTGACGCCCCCCCAGCTGCCACATCGCCTCCGTCACGGTGGCCACCGAGCCGCCTAATGAGGGGCTTAACGAAGCTTAGCGGCAGCTCCGTGCTGAGCGGGGCCGGGGGTGGGGAGGGGGGACTCGCCGTGGGCTGGGGGCTGTGGATGCCCACGGGGGGCTGGGGGGCTGCGGGGGTGTCCCTGCTCGCCCCGCTCGCAGATGGGTGCTCCGGGAGGGTGGGTGCGTGGGGGGCGATGCGCCGGTGGCGACGGGAACGTTTTCGCGGCCGTGGGTGGGCACGAGGCTGCCCAGGAGGGGCTGCCGTGCCCACCCTGCCCGTCCCGGAGTGTCCCAGCCCTGGCGGTGACATCCCCCAGGAGGGTCGTGACCCCCCGAGCTGAGCCCTGTGTGGGGACATCAAGGGGTCGCCCCTGCCCCCCACCCCCCCCCGGGGTGCGTCCCACCCGACCCCAATGAGGGGAGCAGTGCTGACCTCCCCCTGCACCCACACTGCCGCCCCCTCCCCAAAAAATCCCCAGAGTGCGAAGGTTTGGGGTGCTGAGCCCCTCCGGGAGGGGAATTGGGGTGCGTGAGCTGAATGTCCCCATCCATCGGCTGGGGGGGGGGGATGGTCTGTGCAGCCCCCCCCAAACCCTGGGCTGGGCTGGTCACTGAGGTGACCACCCCTGGTGCTTTGGGGCACCCCTGGGGCTGGACACAGGCGGGAATCCCTCTCCGGTGGCACCGCCCGGGGCAGGGATGGCGCTGGCTCTGTCCCACCGCCCGTGGGGACACCAGGGCAGGGGGCACCGCTCGCTCCCCGTCCGATCCCGCCCCATCCCGCCCCTCTCAGCCCCAGCTCGGCCTGTTGGAGCAGAGCCACCACCGGGGCCGGCTCGCCGTGGGGACAATATAAAGTCCCAGCGGGGCACCGCCGGTTTGATTGGCCGCATCCCGCCTGTCCCCGCCAGACCCCTGAGAGCAGCCCCCTCCTCCTCCTCCTCCTCCTCTCCGTGCATTAAAAGCCCTCCAGCGCTTCCCCACTGCTTCCCCAGCCCCTGGAGCCGAGCGGGGCTCTGCACGCCGAGGAGGAGGAGGAGGAGGGACAGGGGGTACGTCCGTGCCGGCTTCGTTTGACTCCTCCAGAGCCCCCCGGAGCTGGGGGATGGGAGGGTCTGGGGGGCTCAGAGTACTGGGAAAGGGCTGATCTGAGGGAAACCAGCAGGAATTCGGGAGCAGTATCCTCAGGACGGGGTGAAAAAACTCTGGGCTGGGTGGTGGATTTGGGATTTGGGTTGGGAGAGGATGGAGGGGGCCGGGACCCTCCCTTTGCTCTGCCCTGGGTGTCCCATGGGGGTGCAGCCCGGAGGGAGGGAATTCTCCTGCGGGAATGGGCCCTGGAGGGTTTGGATGTGCCGCTGCCAGGACTGGGGGTGCTGGTGGCCGCTGATCCCCCCAAGGATGTTGGAAAAGCAGCATCCCGGGATTTAGACCTGGATGTGGGAGCACAGGCGGGGAGCAGCAGTTCCGGGGCTCCTGGGGCTGGTTCTCCTCGGCTGCTGAGGTTGTTGGGCCACTGACCAGTTCCACCCATCGCCACAAGCGGGATCCTGACCCCCTCCCCACCTCCTGACCCCCTCATCACCTCCCGACCCCTCCCCACTTCCCGACCCCCTCCCCACACCGGCGAGGCCTCTCCTGCACAGCCGAGCGTGAAATGGGCTGAAAGAAAAGGGCCACCGAGCGTCCCCGGGGCCGGGGGCTCCCTGTCCCCCCCACCGGGGCTGGCTCCGCCACATCCCGGCCCCGCATCCCTTCCCTCGCTGCTTCCAGCGCTTGGTGACCATTCCAGGCCCCATCCCTCGGCGCGGTGACCCTGGCCAGGCGCAGGATGTGTCCCCTGGGCTGGCTGGGCGTGGCCAGCATGTGCCTGGGGACACTTTGGGCTGTCCCAGCCCAGGAGAGGAGGAAGGCGGAGAAGCCCAAAGCTGATCTGACCCTCTATGAAAACCTGGATTTGGACAACTACGACCTGACCTTGGATAACTACGGCGAGATCCTGGACCTGAGCAACTACGAGGAGCTCTACGACTACGGGGACGTTGCCCCGAAGGTGAGGGGGACGCAGGAGAGCCCCTGGGTGCATCCCGGGACAGGGATTTGGTGCCAGGGACGGACGCGGCACCGCAGGAGGAGCAGCCTTGGCACCGGCAGCCCTGGCAGCTCTCCCAGTGCTGGGAAAGGTTTTGCCCGAGCCAAACCTCTGCCAGCTCTTTGTCCCCTGCCAGCGCTGGACGTGAGTATTCCTTCATCCCTCTGGGCAAAGAGGACGGGGGAGTTTCCTGGAGAGCATGGAGAGCTTTCCAAGAAGGGATTAATAACCCAAAGCCAGCGCCTGAAGCCCCGGGCTGGTGCCACCCACCCCGGAGGGGGACAAGCCGCCCACCCTCACACCCCGGCTCTGTTTGCAGATCGAGGTTGGCACCTTGGCTCCTCGCCCCAAGGACCCCAAAAGCCTCCCAGACCGGGGTGAAACCACGGCTGGAACCCCAAAACTGCAGCCCCCGAGCGGTGCTGGCCCCGTTCCCCCAGCACCCATCCCCAGGCAGGGTGAGTTGAGTTCCCTTGGGATGCATCCCCACATCACAGGGGTGGAGTTTTTGGGGGAAAAAGAGGGAATTTTTGTGCTGCCAGCAGCTCTTCGCAAGGTTTTGGGACTGAGTCTGCTCACACGGCGAGGCAGGAGGGCTGCAGAGAGAGAAATTTCTGCAAAAAAAATGAACTCCAGCAAAGCAGCGACACTTCAATGAGCACGGGGACAAGAGTAGCAATTAGATTGGCGACAATTAAAATCCTGGAGCGAGGCATAAATATCTTTTTTCCTTTCCTGTCGCTCCAGACCAGGACAAATTAAGTGGGAGGTGAAGGGAAATCGGTGCTGAGCTGCTTTGAAGTCCCCCTCGGAGGGATGGGGAGCCTCGGGGGAGAGCGGGGTGGAGCTGGGGGAGAGGAGGGTGGATCAGGACGGGGCGGTGGGATCGGTTTTACCCCTCCTGCCGCCCCGTGCTGGAGCTTTTGGGGGCAGCTGGGACAGATTTTTCTTGATCCAAACCCGTTTCCTCGAGTTCTGTTTCCGCCGGCGGGAAAATTAAGGGGGCCAGGAGAGCCCTGGGTGTAAAAAGCCGAATTTGGGAGCTTTAATCTCCCCTTCTCCTGCAGGAGGGATTTGATCCTGAGCAGCTCGTTTATTAACAGATCCTTCGGCTGGGAGTTTCTGGCCCTCCCCTGGATGGTGACGGGGCTGTGACAGCTCTGGGTGTCACAAACTCTGTGTCCCCAGAGTGTGGGTGGGGTGGGCACCTCCTCCCGCTGTTCTGGGGGTATTTTGTGGGATCGGGAGGCTGTGACAGCTCTGGGTGTCCCAGATCCACGTCCCCATG
>NW_024581364.1:0-13834 GCF_017639235.1 Corvus kubaryi
GTGGCACAGAAATCACTCAATGCAGCATCAGGCTGAGAGTCAGCATTCCCAAAGGAGAGGGAGAGAAGTCCACAACAGCCAGAGCTCAGGACACGCTCTCCAGGGCTCAGTCACACAGCAAAGCAGCAGCAAACACACACACAGGCTCTGTAAACTCAGTGCAGCCAGGGCACTGCATCTCCTGGGCAGCTGCTCTCACTGACACATCTGCTCTGCACAGCAGATTTCCAAACCCGAGCCACAGAAACAAGCACTGGGAAAAGGCACTCACACAAACGCTGTCCTGCCACCTGCACTAGTCTGGACAGGCAGGATGTCAGCATACGTCTCATCTAGGGACAGCAGGACGTTGGCAGCTTGCTGGCCAGACTCTGCCACGGCCAGCAGCCGCGGAAGGTCACGGTAGGCATCAGGGCCTGCCACGACATCGACCAGCTTCTCCCTCTGCAGAATCTCCTCCTTAAGCCTCTCGGCCATGCATCCTGCCAACAAAGGAGAAGGGCCCTGGTGAGGCAGTGCCCACCCCCCGTTACTCCCCCGCAGCCCTTCCCAGCTGCTTTCACCCCAGGGAAAGGCGGGTGCTGCCGGTGGGTCCAGGTGACGCAGCGCGGCCGTACCCAGGATCCCGATGCGGAGCGGAGCACGAGCCTGGGGCCGCCGGGCCTTCAGCGACTTGAGGTGCTGCAGACGGTTCCAGATGGCCTGCTCTGCCTTCTCCCTGGGGAGACACAAAAAATGGGTATTCCACCTGCTGCACCCGAGCAGAGCCCCAGCCTTAAGCGGCCCAAGTGCTTTGTGAGGAGAATTCAGTTAAAGGCAGGGAATCATCCACCTGATGGATCGAATGGCACCTGAAAGTGCCCTTTGTGGAGTGGGGATTATGTCTCGACTCTATCTCATCTGCTATCACTTTGCTTGCTTTAGAGCATCTCCACTGCAGGAACACCTCAGGGGCTAAGCTCTTGGGGAGAAAAAGTGCCTAGGCCAGAGCACACAGCGGCGCTTTGGGGGACCGACCGGCGGGCCAGGGATGGGGCGGCCCCGCCGTGCGCTGACACAGCGGCCCCGCCACCGCCCCCGCCACTCGGCGCCGCGTTCCGGGCCCTGCCGCCGTTCCAGGCCCAGAATTCCGCCGCGGCAATCCCAAAATCACAGAATTAATTTGGTTGGAAAAGACCTCCGAGATCATCGATTCAACTTGTGACCCAGAAGCACCATGTCAACTAGACCAGGGCACTGAGCGCCACGTCCAGTCTTTCCTTAAGCACCTCCAGGGACGGTGACTCTGCCATCTCCCTGGGCAGCTCATTCCAAGGTCTAATGACCCTTTCTGTGAAGAAATTCTTCCAAATATCCAACCTAAAACTCCCCATGTGCAGCTTCAGATCATGTCCTCTTGTCCTGTCCCTTGTTCCCTGGGAGCAGAGCCCGACCCTCACCTGGCTGCACCCTCCTGCTGGGGAGCTGTAGAGAGAGAAGGTCCCTCCTGAGCCTCCTTTCCTCCAGGCTGAGCCCCCACAGCTCCCTCAGCCTCGCCTGGTGCTCCAGCCCCTTCCCCAGCACCACTGCCCATCTCTGGACACGCTCCAGCACCTCCATGTCCTTCTTGAAGTGAGGGAGCCAGAACTGGCAAAGGACTTGAGGTGTGGGCCTCACTGGTGCCAGGGGGACAATCCCTCCGTGGCCTGGCTGCCCCACCAGGCTGATACAGGCCAGGATGTCCTTGACCTTCTTGGCCACCCGGGGCTCATGTTCAGCTGCTGTTCACCAGCACCCCCAGGGCCCTTTCCACTGTGCTCTTTCCAGCCACTCTGCCCCGAGCCTGGAGTGAAGGATGGGACAGCGGGACACAGGTGTTCCACTGTGCCTCGCCAAGGCCATGGAAACAGCCCAATGAAGTGGTCCTGATCCAGCTCCAGCTCCCACCTGGCCCAGTGCAGCCCCAGGCACAGACAGTGACACTGACACGAAGGCCCCAGCACCAGCACCTTTATTGCTGCTCAGTGGGTGGGTGGGGTGGGGGTGGCTCAGGACAGGGCACCCCCAGCTCTTGGTAGCACCAGGTGAGGCCCCAGAAGGAGGATGGAGGGTCCGGGCCAAGGCAGCAATGTGGGACACTGGCAGGAGCGGTGCCCTTTGGCTCTGGCAGGGGCAGGGAAGGGCAAAGTGGTGAATGGAGCATTTGCAGTGCTGGAGGGCTCTCACTGCCTTATCTTCATCCCCGGGGCTGGAAGTGAACATCTGCTCCGAGCAGCAGGAAATTCTGCGAGAAAGAGAGAAAGCGCTGGGCTGCCACCGGCCCTGGCAGCTGCATTGCCCAGCACCCACCACATCCCTGAAGGGAGAATGGATTGGCACATGTGCTCTGGTTTGCTGCTGGGCCATTGGGATCTCGGCTGAGAGCACCCTCCCATCCATCACTTCCCAGCACAGCTGGGGAACTGGATTTGGAGGCTGTGCTGGTATGCAGGGGTTTGGGGGCAGCGGGATGGGCTCCAGCTGGGACCAGGTGCTCCCCCTCACTCACCTGGTAGAACCTCACAAGGATATTGGAGAGCTGAATCCTGTCCAGAAGCGGCAGAGGGAAACCCTCATCTAACCGGGCTGGAAAAGACAACACGTGTCTGCATTGGGATGGGAATGGGAATCAAGGAAGCACAGAGCACACAGAGAAGGTGGCCACCGCCTTCCCCCAGTCCTTTTCTCTCCTCTGCTGCTCCACAGAAGGGCTGCTTGTTGTGCCATGACACTCCCCTTGGCCCCTCCAGCCACCAGCCCCACTCTGGTCTGAACTGCTGGCAAGGCAGGAGAAGCAGGGATTCGGGGAGAGGGTCTGGAAAGCATTAGGATATGCACAGGGCTCATTTTTTCCATTGCATTTGCTGCTGGGAGCCTGTCAGAGCAGCAAGAGGCTCCCACCGCTTCACTGCAGCCTCCTGCACGCACTTTTCCCCCAGATCAGCCTTAGCAATGAGGATTTAATTAGCGAGCTGGCACCACTTGGATGGAGCAACCTGAGTGTAGGGTGCTCCAGCACCCCCATTCTCCCCAGCAGGTTCTCACCATTAAGACGTGGGAGCAGGCTACTGGAAGTCAAGATGTTCATTAAGGACTGCATCGTTCTCACCTGGGGAGGGGGGAGAAGGGGAGGAAAAGCTTTAGTCTGTGGGACAGGAGATGTGCAGGCACTGGAGGATAAGTGGGAAATGAAAAAGAGATGAGGAGCTGGGATGGGCACACACTTTGCCAGAGACCAGCAGCTTTGTCTGGCCACACTGGCAGAGTGGGAAATGTTGGGGTGAGAGCAGCGAGGGATCAGGCTCCGCATCCTTTCCCAGCCTTGCAGGCTGAGGCAGGAGGTGGCTGCAGGGTCAGTGTGGGGTCCTGGGTGCATCCTCAGGTCCCGTGTTGGGAGGCAGGGGGAACGAGCCATCCCCCAGAAGGCTCCCAGCTCCATGCTGGGGGCTCTGGTCATGGTCATAGCTTACCTCGAAAGTGCCGACAGCAGAATCCTTCAGAGAGAGCCTGATCCTGCACAGGGACAGAAGCGGTGCTTTGGAGGATGTCCCAACAGAGGGAACAATTCCACCCACCACCCATCGACAGCCATGCAGATCCTTCTCCCTCCAGCCCCAGCTCATTCCCTCCACACCAAGCCCACATCCCTGGGACCTTCCCACCCCGCCTCTGTTGCTGGGCACCCAGAACAGAAACAACCCCAGAACAGAAGCCACTCCCTGCCCAGTCAGTGGCTGCTCCCCTCTGTACCTGCCCACATCCAGGCTCCCAACTATGTGGTCGGATCTCACGTTGATGACAGCAGACACGTTCCCTGTCTGGGGAGAGAGCACAGAGCTCTGGCAGTGCTCACCCCACCTCACCCCAAACCAGACACCCGGGGGAACGGCTCTGACCAGCTGAAACACAGCAGGACCACTGCCCATCCAGGGGCGTGTTTGCACCCAGCATTAAACCTGGAATTGTTCTCTTGACGCCCCCACTGCACCCGGACAGCACCCGGAACCTCCCCTGGCAGGATCTGCGCAACAGGACTGGGCTCAGCTCAAACTCCCTTCTTTGCCCCACTGCCACAGGCTGTGCCTGAACTCACCAGGCTGAGGAGGAAGAGTGGAGCCAGACTGGAGTTGGGAAGGATGGCATAAGCCTGGGCTTCCACAATGGGATTGAGTGAGATTCCTCCTGGTCCAATAGTCAGGAACGGAGCAGTGGGAGTGGACAGCCTGAACTTCACTGGCATGTTTGGGTACATCTCCTCCAGCTGTGTGGGCATAGGGAGAGGATGGGAACAACGGCACAAACCCCTGCTCCTGGGGGAGAACACCTGGCACAGAGCAAAGCCTGTGTGTGCAAGAGCTCTGGGCAGGCAGGGCCAGACTGCTCACCTGGGGAATGAAGACTGAGAAGAGGGAGGTGTCCAAGCTGAATCTAGAATCCTTTGGGATCTGCAGGGAGACGACTGTCACACTGGGGCAATGTGGCACAGAGGAGCCCATGGTGAGCCCTCTCATCCCCACACACACCCGTGTCTGACAGCCCAGCCCCATCCCACAGCCCCCAGCTCTCTCACTGGGGCTTCTCCAAGACTGCTGGCTGCTCCCGGAGCTCCTCAGCAAATGGAACCTCTTCCAGGGACGCAGGGCCAGCCCTGTCCCACTTGTGCCACTCACCATGTCCTCTGTGATTTCGAAGACCAGTGCCCCGGCCTCGTGGTAGGCGATGCCGGCTGTGTTGAAGAAGTAGCTGGAGGCTCCAAAGTAAACCATGCAGTCGTGATCCGAGGGCAAGGCCAGTGGCAGCGGTGAGAAGGGGACGGTGGAGCGGTGGGCCAGGGAGTAGAACTCACCCTGGGAGGAGGGAGAGAGGTGGAGAAGGGGTGCAAATAGCGGTGGGCTTCACCTGCTGACTCAGGCTGGCAAACAGCTTTTGCAGCGGGTACCAAAGCCTTGGTTCCCACCTGCCTGTGGCAATGGCATTGGCCAAATCAAGTGTCCCCAGGGCAGCCTCTCACCTTCAGGCCTGCATCCAGAGACTGGGCGGTAGCTCTTGGGGCTGCCACCAAGGAGTAATCAATCCCAGTCTTGGCATCTATCCTCGCTGTGACTGTAAACAGAGGGAAGAGGTGAGTGAGAGGGAGATGGTCAGGAAACTGGGAGCAGATGGCCTCTGCTGGCATCTGGGCAGTGCCATGCCTGGACTTCCTGGTGCATCAGCTCAGTACCACCTGCATGTGTGCTTGCTTCTGCAAGAAGCAAAAAACCCCCATTTTCCTCCTGGCTGTTTCTCCTGTCCAGCTCCTGGACCTGAGGAATGGCCTGGATCCCCCAGCTAAAGCAGCCCGAGCCCCTGCCAGTCCTGGGGCACAGATCCTGGAGGGATCTCCGCAGCCAGACAGGGCACGCAGTGATTTGTCTCTGCTGAGAAGGTGCTCCCCAGCTCCCAGCTTGGGTGCCAGAGTACCAGCAGATGGGGAGTGGACACAAGGTAAAACACTGTCCTCGTGGCTGGGAAAAGCTGGAAAGAACTGCTCCTAAACCCACATGCAGCCCCTCAGTACCTGGCAAGGTCTGGACGTATGTCTGGAGCTCATTTTGTACAGACTTGTCCACAATGTCACAGATCTGTGGGACAGAAAGGCCACAGAGCTGAGCGGGGGCAGCCAGGTCACAGCCCCCGCTCGGAGCCTCAGCCACGCTCCCTGCTCTGTGAATAAACCTGCTTAAATAAAAGAGCACACACTGTGATGATTGTCTCCATTCATCAGGCAGCACATGAAGTGTCTAAGAACCAAGCAGGGCAGGGTTTATACCTACAAGCATCTGCTTGCAGCAATTTCCCCTCGGCACAGTTGAGCTCTGGGGAGGCCCTTGGAAGGAATCTCATGTGGCCCATGCAGGAATGAACCGGGCTGAGCAGCCAGGACTTGGCTGAAGAAGACCAACTGAAAGGATTAACCCACCCTGCAGGGGCAGGAACACTGACTGCACTGAAGATGAGCTCTGCTGAACTCCTACAGTTCTGTGTGCCAGGGTAGAAGAGTGCATCCCTCTGCCTCTGCCATCCACTAGTGAAGCCCCAGCACTAGTGGGGATTTTCTTGCAGGCTCACCACTAGCCTGGGAAATTTACTGCAGGACACAGTCCTGCAGATGGCTGAGGAAATCTGCACAAGCTCCCTTCAGTGTTTTCCCTGTAATGTCACAGCAGCCACGGGCAGGATCTGTCTGTCATCTGTCTGACTGGGCATGCAGCCCACAGAGCTGATGGTGAGATGCAGCGCTGCAGAGGGGCAGTGACCCCCTCATCTGACAGAGATGAGGACAAAGACAGGACAGAGCCTTGGGCATGGCCTAAGTGACAGCAGGTTGCAGCTCTTCCCTGTGGCCAGTGATTTTTTTTTTGTCTGTGCTGGAAATGCCCCATCGCTGCCTGTGAGGGTGTTGCTGCAGGCAGGCAAATGCAGCCCTGGTCCCAGTGACTGGGATTTCCCCGTGACCCAGATTTCCCTGTTGCCTGGATTTCCCTGTGACTGGGATCTCCCTGTGAATGGAGTCCTGGGACTGGGAGAACAAGGACTGCCCACGCATTGCAGTGAGTGCAGGAGGCAGACACAGGCTGGGCTGGGTTGTGGCCCAGCTGTGCCCAGGGATCCTGGTGCAGCTCACTCCCTGCCCCCGCCCTCTCCTGCCCATTGCCCCTCACACCATCACTCCACAAAGACAATGAGGAACGTGTGTGGGGCAGACAGTGCTTGGAGGAAGAACAGAGGGCAGTGGGGTCCCTTTGCAGTCCCAGAGGTGCCCTCCTTCCAAGGGACAAAACAGCAGAAAAGGCCTCTGAGGCCTGGTGTTGCTCTGCTGCCAGACCATCTGCTGCCATGGGCCCCAGGGGCCTTGATAAAGGTGTTGCACGGAACTGGGAACAGTGCCTGGGCAGGATGGGATCTTCTGCAAGAGTGGGATTTGCCTGATCTCCAACTGCCTCCTTCCCAAGCAAGGTTCACATCCAGAGAGGCTGTAACTCATGCCAGTTATCCTTGTAGTAATTATTGCTAACAGCTTGTTTCCATGTCTTCTTGCAGGTCTCCTGCATGTCAGTGTCTGTACCAGGCAGCGGTACCAGAGCTCCCTGATCCCCCTCAGTAAAACAAAACACCAAATGTCTGAAATCCAGGAATGAGAGTTTCCCCTCAGTGCTCCCCAAAGCCCTCCAGAGCATGGCTGCTTAAAGGACAGCTCTGATCAGGTTACACTGAGTTTGGCTGAGACATAGCATCTAATTAACTGACCACATGGAAAGAAAAGTTTTTGTTAATTAGGAACCAGTTATGCTGGGCTTTGGTAAAGGGTCCAGGTTTCAAATTCAGCCTAAGTCACACTATGCTATAGAGCCTGCAATGCCCATTCCTTTTGTTTTTACTGAATTGGCAACACAGTCGTGTGCTGTGGCTATAGTTACATCCCTACATCTGATCCTTCCAGCACTTCACCTACAAGTGAGGGCTAAAGACCACCAGAAAACCCTGGAGCCCTGCCCTCCATTGTTCACATACCTTGTCCTCCAAAATCTTTCGGAACCTGGACTCAATAGCCCCGTGGAAGAGGTTGTAAAGCCACCTGCAGAGAAACACAGAGAGAAGCCCTGAATAGCTCAGATCCACACTGCTGAAGTGTGTGCCCAGGAAAGGGAGACCCTAGAGATGCAAGACCCTGGGAACATCATTCCCACACCAATTTGGCATCTGGCTTTGCCCCAGGGTTTACATTTGCAAACAGACTCACTGGTAAACCACAGAAGTCTGGTGTCTGCCCTAACCACACCCACCCCCTGAAATGCGCAGCCACAGCAGGAGAAACTCAGGCCAGATGTAGGACGAGGCAACCTCAGATTTGCCAACAACTTACCCCTCACATCAGGGCTACATTCCAATGGCAGAGCCACATTCCCATGGCAGGTGGGCTAACACACAGTGTTTCCAGACCTTCCAGTGAAGTTACATACCCCAGCCTGCCCGAAAAGAGCACCCGGACTTTGGAGATGCGGGCACTGCACTCCGAGGTGCTCACGGTGGGCTTCCCAGCGGCATCGCTGCCCAGCCTCAGGCTGATTTTGATGTAGACATTTTCCACCTTCAGGTCAAATGAGCCATGGTCCCGGCTGCAGGGATGAGAAAGGGATGTTTCTCAATGCCAAGGCCTGGTGAAGGGACCTCAAGTCTGCTTCAGGATGAATCTATCTAGATCAGTCTCCCCCTTGTATGACACATCCAGAGGAGACTGGGAAAGTTTTTAAACTCAGGAGAAACAAATTTCACTGGCACATAAACTAGGAGTGGTAACCTTTAAATAGAGGGGACTGAGAGTAAGTAGAGGTGGTGGAAGAGAGACCTGAGGTTCCGTGCAGCTCCCCCATCATGTGCCTTGTTCCTGCCTCCCACCCTGTTTTATGTATCACATCTGGGGGAGCAAAGTGACAGCTGCCCAAAACACAAGGGAGAGGGAGAGGAGAAGAAACCTGTCCAGATCCAGAGAGGGAGACATGGAGTGAGTGCCTGAATGGGGAGAGGAAGAGCTGGGCACGTACACAAAGAGAAACTTCACCCGCCAGTCCCCATCCAGCTCCGCAAAGGCGTTGGAGATGGAGACCTGCAGGCCCACGTTGGAGATGGGGGTAATCCGTGAGTACGGCAAGTGGAAATCACGAAGGCGCAGTCTAAAAATACATGAATGAAAAGTCATGTTATAGTGGTTCCTCACTCCCAAGCACAAGGCTGGGGAGGAAGGGAGGGAGGGAGGAAGAGAGAGGGAGGGAGGGAGGGCTGGTGTGGAGTCACTGCACTGGCAGCATCCCCAGCTGTAGTTCTGCTGCTGCAAAGCTGTGCCTGGCAGGGACATGCAGAGCAGAGCAGCACCTTTGTGAATGTGGCCCTTGCAGCCACCCACGGCAGCTCCAAACCCCACACAGCAGGAGCAGAGCGGCATCCAGGGCAGCAGGGAGCTGGTATTTCCACAGAGGCTGGGCTCCTGCTCACATGGGAATGGGTGCCCTGGTCCCACAGGCAAGGCCATCTCCACCACCCAGGCTTTGATTGTACAAAATCCACCCATACCTGGAGTGCCATCCCCCCAGATCCCCTTTCCCACTGGGCAAGGAGTGAAACGGGCACATATCTGCCTGAACCAAGGACAAAGCCAACATGTCAGGGGGCTGTGGAGGGGACAAGATGGTCCTCACTGCCCCAGGAGCTCCCCACCATCTCCATCCCTTCTGCCCCTTTCCTGGGTTGGGGGGGCAGTGGGTGGCTCCAAAGACTGTCAGGGCTCACCTGGAGAGCTCATAGCGCACCTTCCCCACACGCCCAACACGAGAGTCACCCGACATGTCTGGCAGCTTCAGCTGGGCCAACTCCTTCTCCAGGATCGTAATCCCGTGCTGATGGGCTGCAGGGACACAGGGAGATCATCACTGCCATCACTGCTGCAGGAGCTGGAGCACACGCCGATCACACAACAGAAGAATCAAAGAAAACATCCAGGTGATGCCCTGGCTGCTTTCCACCTCCCAGGCTGGCTTTAAAGTAAACCTCCATTCACAGAGCCCTGTGAATGCTGCCTGGTGCCCTGCTTGCAGCCCCAGGGGAAGGTGGTGGCCACAGAAAGGAGAGAGATGTCCCAGTCCTCACTCTCCAGGCTTCAGACCAGGTGAGGTGTGTGGGAGGTCAGAGGCACTGTGCTGCTCCATGTCCATTGCCAGCAGGCAAAGATGGATGGAGTTTATGTCCCAGGGAGCAGCACGGCATCAGTGGATGCTGCACCCCTGCCTCCATCTGGGAAGGGGAGTCACGTTCTCTCTCACACGGCTGGCAGAGCTGCTGGGTAAATGAGCTGTTCCTCACACAGTGTATTTCCATCCATAACTGTGCTCTGCTGGAGCCGGGGCTCTGCCTGCTTCGATAAAACCAGCACGGGGCCCATCCATCTCTGTCACTGCCCTCCCCCCCAAAGCTCCCCACCTCCTCTCTCTTCTGCAGCTCCCTCCTCCAGGGCTCAAAGCTTGGCTGCCTGGACGTGCTGTGGGACCAGGACCCTCCTGCTGTGCCAGCCCACAACACTGCCTGCCTGCAGCTCCCTGAGACCCCACAGGGCTGGTTCCCCTCTGCAGGGGCTCCATCAGGTTGTGGGGTGGAGGGCAGACAGATGCAACAGGGGAAGCCCTGGGCGATGGTGCATTTGGCACCTCTGTCCGAGGATGTCCCCATCCTGCCCCAAGACCCTGCACTTCTCACAGGGTACCTGGCTCCACACCTCTGCCACCAGCACATCTGTGAGGAGAGAAATCAGAAGCAGAACCCACCGTAGTCCAAGCCTGCCTGGGTGATCCTCACCACGAAGCCGGGGTTGGTGGCTGTGGTGAGTGCCAGGCACAAGGCCACTGCCCCACAAGCCACCACCAGGCTCTGCACTCCCATCCTGGCTTCCCGCAATGCTGTGCTGCGCTGGGCTCTCCCTGCCCACACCACCTTTATATCCCTGCAAAAACGGGAACCAAAAGCGCGGGTGGTGTGCGGACCCACGGGGGGGCGTCCCCAGGACTTCCTGCTTGGCCACCGCCCTGCTCCTCTGTGCCGCTGGCACCATGGCACGGCCCAGCACAGAGGCACACCTGGTGCCTCTCACTGAAGGCGGGGAAGGGGCAGTGGAAACTGGGAGGCAACAGCCCAATTTCCAGCCCTCTGTCAGTGCCAGCGGTCCCTGCCTGCAGCAGCAGTGGATGCTCAGTGGAGCAGAGCTGGGTTGGGCACTGCCAGCTGAGCCTGACAGAGACACATTCCTGCAGCCTGCACCCAGCAAAAGCTGGGAACAGCCCGGGCTGCCCTGGAGCAGTGTCCCAGCCCTGCTGCTCCCCATCCCTCTCCCTGTCCTGTGCATCTCCGGGCTACTCTGTGAGCTGTTGCTGTCACACCACGGACCTGCCAAAGGCACCAGAGCAGCCTTGGGGTGCCAGAGCAGCCTTGGGGCACAGCAATGGCTAAAGAAGGCAGGGCACATCTTCTCACCTCATGTGAGCAGACCCCGGGGACTCCCAGACCCAGCAGGGCTGGCAAAGCAGCACCTGCCTGGGCTGGGCAGCTGCACCAGGGCAACTCCATCAGTGGGGTGCCCTGCACCTCCAGGCCCTGTCATGGGGCTCCTGCACAGAGCAGCCATGCACAGGAGGAGACATCCATCACCCCAGCATCAAGCCCCAAAGACAACACTTCTGAGGCCTGACATGTCACAGCTCTTGTCACGATGGCTGGAGACAGGGGCAGGAGCCAGGCTGCAGGCAGGTAGGGGTGAAAGAGGAGCACCCCTGTGCCCCCCCCAACCAGGAGAGCTGGGCTGGCTGATCTCTTCTTGCAGGACAAAAGTGAGGGAAGAAGAAATGTTTCAGTTACTTTCATTTCCTGTTGGGGTCCAGGCACAGGAAAGCCAAGGCTGCTGATGCAGGCAGATCTCATGCTGTATCCAGGGAAGTCCTGGCTGCCAGAGGCAACATCCCTGAGCCAATCAAGGATGTTGTGAAATGCAGCTATTGCTCAACCACAGCAATCCCTCGGTGCTGCAGCTTCAGGAGACCCCAAGGGATGAGGCCACGGAGTCCTGGGTGCCAGTGCTGGAGGAACACGGCACGTGGGGATCGAGGATGGAGAGACCAAGGCACTCTGTTCCCCTCTGCCTTTCTTCCCACGAGTTTTCAGCAGGGTCACTTGCAGGCTGCCTGGCAGACACCCAGCAAACGCCCACCGGGCTTGTATGAGTGGCTACGGCTTTGGAAAGTGGCACCGCAGTCACTGTCAGCTCTGAGACCTGGGAAACAGGGACATGGCAAGGACGGCACCTGCAGAGAGGGACAAAGCACCCAGGGCAGGGCTGTGTCCCACAGGTGCCCACCATCACCACCCACGGGCTGTGAGTCTCCATCAGTGCCAGCCCAATCCATCCCTGGGAGCCAGGAGCCCACGGGCAGAGCTCCTTTTGCCCAGAAAGAAGCATCCAAGAGCAGAAGAGAAAGGCAAAAGGCCACATCCCCACTCACAGCCTCTTTGGCATTGTGACCCTGCCTGTCACCCATCATCAGCTCTTATCTGGGTCTGGCTCCGTTTGGAGCAGGAGCTCCCAAACCTGCCATGGTGACAGCCCATCCCACTGAAGGGCTGCTTCAAAGCAACATTCCAGATGTTCAGGAGGAGCATTGAGGAACCAGAACTCTTCCATGAGGAGAAATGAAATTTGATAAGGAATAGCACAGAGAGGAACTAAAACCAGGAAGTCTTCCCCCTGGGTTTGAGCAAAGTTTGAACTGAAAGAAAGGCTTCAAAGAGCCGAACCCTGACCAAACACTGCCGTGTTTGGCAAGGAACAGCCAAAGCCACATCTAAAGCTCAACATATGTGCCGGTCCCAGTAGTGCTTCCTGCAAGTGGTGCTAGAGGGGATGGAACATGAAATCCTGCCCTGCCTGACCCAGTCCTTTGGACAGGTAAAGGCTTCTCCCGCCGAGCTGCTCTGCCTGTTCTGGGAGTGTGGGGTCTGCTCCACTGGGGAAAGGCTGCTTCCCCCAGGCTGCTGGAGAAGGAATGGGAATGCTCAGATGGGAACTGGGAGCCCAGGAGGGCAGGGACTTGCAGGAGTCCTGCGCTGCTGCTGCTGTCCTTTGCCCAGGACTGCAGGTCAAGACCCCTCTCTCCACTGTCCATAGGCCACCCCGTGCTCCCCAGGTCAGGAGTCCCTCTGGCCCCACACGCTCCTCAGCACGTGTGGCCAGTTCCCCATCCTGCCCCAGCTCTTTCCACATCTCTCTCATGATGCCATGGCTCAAAATATCCTGCAGCCACGTGCTGGGGTTACCCAGGGACTACAGGGACCGGGCTGGGGCAGTTCTGCTCCTTGTGCTGTTAGCAATCCAGGCACATATGCCATCTGCAAGGAAATCCGGACACCTTTGTGTTCCCTGGTGACATAACCAGCTCGGGAATTCCCCGGGCAGCTTGTGCCAGTGCCAAAAGCTTCACTGCTGCTGCTCATCAGCCTTCCACTGGCAGCTGTATGTGGGTCGGGGAAACACCAGGGAAAAACCGGGGACTCGGCAAGAAAAGTGAGAGCAGCCTGGCTGGATTTGGAGGGAACTTGGAAAGAGAAGTCGTCAGCCCAAAATAAAACCTCCCTTACCCATTTCCAGCCAGGACAAATTCATTGTCACCAGTAGAACTGGGCTGTGGTCAGGACCTGTGGCAGCTGTGGTTGTCCCTACACCAACAGGGACTTCACCAGAGCTTGAAGAAACCCTGTCACCAAGGTGTGGGGAGCTGCGGCTCCTGCCCACTGCACCGCGTGTGGTGTCACAGCCTGATGCTGTCCACTGTCACCTGCACATCTCTGACAGCCTCAGCCCCAGCAGCAACTAAAAATACAGCTGAGGAACATGTGGGGGCTCCTCCACGTTTGTTTTCCCAGCTGCAGGCTCAGCATGACCCAGCCTTGGTTGTTCCAGGAGCTGGGAGGGCTCTGGGCCAGCGCGGGGTCACTGCTGATGCCAGCCCTGACCGCTTCATCCAACACAGGCAAAGGGGACACCTGGGGGGGACCCCAGAGCTCACACAGCCAGAGCCCCAGGGGGGCAGAGCCAGCAGCACATGAGGCCCCTGGATGTGGGGATGTGGGCAGGAGCCACCAGGGTCCCACTGGGAGCCAGCCCCAGAGACCAACACTAATGCTGGGCTCACCACCCTCACCCTGCCTGCACCCCAATATCCCAGTGACATCCCAGAGGACCCTT
>NW_024581365.1:0-13004 GCF_017639235.1 Corvus kubaryi
GCACAGCCGGACACACAGCCGGGCACACAGCCACCAGGGAGGAGTGGCTGCCCTCAGGGGACGCGCACGGGCCCACAGGGACTCACACAGGTGGCTCCCCGGGGGGACTCACCCCGACAGGCTCCCTGGCTGGTGACAAAGAGCTCCTGGCGTTTCTCGCATCGTGTCTTCTTCAGCTCGCACTCGTTGGCGTAGGTGGCACCGTCAGAGCCACACACCTGTGCCAGCACAGCGAGGGGACGGCTCAGCGCAGCCCCTGGCACGGGGTGCCCGCTCCGGGGATGGGCTGTGCTGCCCGGGGAGGGGACGGGAGGAGGGCAGCGCTCACCGGGCTGCGGGGCACGGCCAGGCACGTGAAGTCGCACACGCAGGGCTCGTCCTCGGCGTCCTCGTCCCACCAGCCCCCGAACTGCCGGCACCGCTCCTGCTCGCACTCGCTGCCATCCCCCGAGCCAGAGCCCCCCGAGCCACACTCTGGGGACAAGGACACCACGGTGACACGGGGCTCCCTCCCGGCGGGGCAGAGCCGGGGGGACGCGCAGGGCACGGGGACAAAGCCCTCTCCTGGCTCGAGGATGTGCCCAGGACACCCAAACCTCAGCGGGTTTCACTTTTCAGCCCCAAAATCCTGGCCCCACGCGGGGTGGGATCTGATGCCGGGGCTACAGGGAGGATCCCCAGATGTCCCACTGCTGGCACGGTGTTGTGCCAATCACACTGCAAAGGGGCTTCGGCAGGTGGCCTGAGCTTCTCCTCCCGCAGCAGGAGCCAAACCAGGGCCCTGTGGTTGCCCAGCTGCCAGGAGGGACAGCTGCCACTTGCTTTGGTGACAATTGCACTCCGTGCTCTGACCCAGCTCCTTGCCCCCATCCCAAACCCTCCACGCACAGGGAGATCGTGGATGGTGTGGAGCTGGGATTTGGGTTTGGACGTTGGGGTAGGGAGAGGTTTGAAATCCCTGAAGCTCTGCAGGATGCTCCGAGCCGCAGCAGCGGCAGAGACGTGGCTGATTTCAAAGGCTGCTGGAAGGGGAAAAGCAGAGGGGGGAAGGGGAACCTGGCCCTTTTTCTGGAGTGATCAAAGGCTGCGCTTTGGCATTACACAGAGAATTATTCAGGCTCTGCTTCCGGAGGGACAGCAACCTGGAATCCCCCGGGGAGGGCTGGGATCAAACACCCTGTTCTGTCTGCTCTCCCCCTCTCTGATGTCCTTCCCAGCTCCTTTACCATGTGTGCCGTGGGCCAGGGAACCTCAGCTCCCTCCCTGTGCCAGCAGGAATCTGCAGATTCCCAGAGATTTCCCAGAGTGGGAAAACTCAGCGGGTTCTCTATTTTTAGGCTCACCAAGCAAGGTGCAGCCGACCCCAAACCTTCCCTGGGGCTCTTCTGAGTCAACAGAGCCACGGGATGGGTTGGAAGGGGCCTTAAAGATCCAGTTCCAACCCCTGCCAGGGGCCAGGATGCCAGGGATGGCATTGGAGAGGGAATATTTACAAGGGATGCAGAGACAGGACAAGGGGGAATGGCTTCACACTGAGAAAGGGGACATTTAGGTGGGATATAGGGAACTGATTCCTCCCTGTGAGGGTGGGGAGGCCCTGGCACAGGGTGCCCAGAGAAGCTGTGGCTACCCCCGGATCCCTGCAAGCGTCCAAGGATAGGTTGGATAGGACTGGAAAAAACTGGGATGGTGGAATGGGGGTTGGAATTTGAAGGGGGCTGGCACAGGAGCTGCCGTGCAGGGGGTTTTTGGGGTCTCACAGGGCACAGTGGGGTTCCGTGGCGCACAGAGGGGCAGCAGGGAAGTGTGGCTGGCACAGGACCTGCCCTTTCGGGGCTTTTGGGGTCTCAGCGGGCACAGCGGGGCAGCGAGGGAAGCTCAGCGCACGGAACCCTCGGCCCTCCCTCCCTTTCCCCCGACCCACGAAGAAGCAGGACCAACCCACCGTCCTCACAGGGTCCCATCCTGGCCACCTCGATGCTCTTCTGCAGCTGGCACGAGGCCACCTGCAGCTGGCAGGGGCTGTCGTAGGTGACGCCGTCGGTGCCGCACACCGGGGCCGGGGGCTGGCGCTCGCAGCGTGGGCACAGGCACTTCCCGCCCACACAGCGGCTGCCGAAGGAGCACACGGAGCTGCCACACGACTCTGGGGCACAGGGAGGGACAGGCTCAGCCACCCGAGCGGCTCCCGTGGCCACCAGTGCTGTGTCACAGAGCTGGGGACACCAATGCCACGTTATTCCTTATTTAATCCACGCGAGCTCTACGAGGGTCGGGTGCCCACCCCGAGCATTTCGGATTCCCAGCAGCTCTTTCTGGTGAAATAAATCCCATTTAAGCATTTACTCTGGAAGTCAGCTGCCATCCTCACCCATCCTTCCTTCCCCAAACCCCCGGAGAATCTCTCACCCCTGGAACACCCAGCCCCAGCTGGACAGGTATTTATGAGGCTCCAATCATCACCGCAGCTTTTTGGCTTAATGAAGAAGCCGAGCGGGGCTTTTAATTCATTAAGAAATGAGCCCAGACGGCTCCCTGGGCTGGGGAGTGGGGAGGAAACCAGGAACAAAGAGGAATTAACCCCAGGGGATGGAGGGGAGGGAAAGGCAGGGAAGGATCAAACGGAGCCTGGTGCTCTCCGTTCTGCCGCTGGCTGTTAACACGTTTTCAGCCTAATTCCCGACTCGGCCCCACGGACATTAATCCAATTTCTTTGCTCGGCTCAGACAAATAACACGGGGTGCACTCCCCTCTGTGCACCACCAACCAGCTGGGGCTAAAAAGCTGCTGGAGAGCCTCAAAATATCCAACCATTCCTAAGTTAAAATCACCCAGGCAAGGGGAGGGAAAAAACCTCGTGAGTGACCAAACCCACGGGATAACCACGCTGCGGGATGACCAGAGCGGGGCCGAGCATCCTCTGCCTGCGGGATGTGACGCGGGGGACAAAGGGGACGCTGGCACACTCACTGCAGTCCCCCTGGGCGGCCACCAAGATGTTTTTCTGCTGGGTGCAGGCTCGGACGTGCAGCTCGCACTCGCTGCCGTAGGTGTTGCCGTCGGTGCCGCAGACGGGCTGCGACGAGGGGACGCACTCGGTGGGGCACACGCAGCGCCCCGTCTCCGCCTCGCAGATGGCCCCGAACTGGCATTTGCCGCAGCGCTCTGGGCACAGCAAGGACAAAAGCGGCGTTAAAACAGCGGGGAAGGCGTTGCTGGCTCGTGGTGGAGCTGTGGAACAGTCTGGAAGCAAAGCTCATCTTTTTTAAGGGACACCTTGAGCTGTCCCAGCTGGCTGCAAGCCCCGGCCAGCCCGGACATTTCCAGGGATGGGGAAGCCACAGCTTCTCTGGGCAACCTCCCCACCCTCCCAGCGAAGAAATGAGTCCCAAAATCCCATCCAAGCCTCCTCACGCAGCTCTAAACCCCAGTAAGGCAGAAAGAAAAGCTCGCTGCACCCTCCTCCCGCTGCATGTCCCCAGGGCGAGGAAGGGATGCAGGAGCAGGGAGAGGCTGGAAGAAAAGCAAGAACTCCTCCTAAAAACCATCAGGGCCAGGAGAAAGGGGCTGAAATGTCACTGTTGCTGTGGCTCTCAGAGCTAAAGAGGTGGGAGAGAGCACAATTACGGGGAGCAATAAATCAGCCACGGGCTCTGGGGAGGGGGGAGGAGAGGCAGCAGATTCCCACAGGAAGAGGCGGTGGGAAGGGGGATTCCACCTCCAGCTCGATTCCTTTGCTGGTTGCAGGTGGAATATCACACCTGACACGCTGACAGCCAGGCTGAGGGCACAAAAACCCCTTTATCTGGTAAAAATTCCCTCTCCAAGCAGCTCTCCCTCCTCGCAGGAGACACCAGGCAGCACAGCCCCCGACTCCTGGGTGTTCACTGATTCATCCTCTCCTTCCAGCACCTCCCTTCCCTCCCTGCCAGCCCCATGCCTCCTCCATTTTGCCAGGAATTTGGCTCCAAGGTGCTTTTCCTGCTTTTTCTCCTCCACACAGCAGCTGCTGCCTTGGCATGGGGGAGGAGGAGGCACCAGCCCCCTGCTCGGTTCGTGCTGGTGGCCTGGAGGTTTTTATCCGTGGCACAAATCCCGAGCCATGTACGGGATCTGCAGCTCCAGGGGATGCTGAGGGCAGCCAGCTCCTCATTCCCAGCCAGAGGGTTTGGGGCAGAAAATCTGTATTTGATCAATCTGCAATTAGCCCAGCTCTGCCTGAACATCCCAAAGATTTGGTTCTGGGAGAACCAAGCTTAGCCCAGGCTGTGCCCGGCTGCAAACCCTGAGTGGCAAAGCTGTGCTGGCACAGGGAGCAGATGGAAGTGCCTGGAGCAGGGAATGGGCACGGCCCTGAGAGCTCCAGGAGTGTTTGGACAACGCTTCCAGGGTGGGATTTTTGGGGTGGATTCAGGGATCCCTGCGGGTCTCGCTCAGCTCGGACATTCCGTGGCTCTGCGCCGTGGGAAGGGCTGAGCTGCGTTTCCGTGGTGGGTTCTCCTTTGGGATTGGGATGGAGCCCGCTGAGCTCACCCCTGAGGCAGAGCCTTCTCTGCAGGGCAACTCAGGGAGGGTTTGCTGGGTCAGGGGACAGTGCCAGGCCTGGTGTTCACGGAGGGACAACTCCCAGCTCATCCCGAGCTTTCCCACTGCCTCACATCCCTCAGTGAGGAAGGAGCACCCAGGGTGGAGCCTGGATCCTCTCCCAGCGCCCTCCTTTGAGCTGAAACACAACCCAAACCTCTCTGTCCCCACGGGCAGTGCCACCTCTGTGCTTGGGTCACTGTCTGTCCCTGTGCGCCAGCCCGGGCTGGGGCGAAGGGAGGAGGAACAACAACAGCAAAACAACAATGACAAAACAACACCAATCCCAGCCCAAATCTCACCACAAGGCCCCTCATGCTTGACCCCGGTGTCCCTCTTGAGGTCGTGGGCCATGAACAACAACCAAACAACAACAACCAAACAACAACAACCAAACAACAAAACAAGGCCCAGCCCAAATCCCACCGCAGGACTCCTGGTCCTTCACCCTGGTGTCCCTCTGGAGGACACAGACCAACAACAACAAAGCAACAACCCCCACCCGAAACCTCACCACAGGACCCCTTGACCTTCACCCTCACGTCCCTTTTGAGGTCACAGGCCAACAACAACAAAACAGCAACAAGAAAACAATCCCCCAGCCCAAATCTCATCACGAGGCCCCTTGTGCTTGACCCCAAAGTCCCTCTTGAGAGCGCACAGGCCATAAACCACAACAAAACAACAAGAACCCCCCATCTTACCACAGGGCCCCTTGTGTTTGACCCTGATGTCCCTCTGGAGCACGCAGGCCATGGCGTCCAGCTCGCAGGGGTTGCCGTAGGTGCGCTGGTCGGTGCCGCACACGGGGTCGTAGCGGCCCTGGCACTGCTGCTGGCACTCGCACACGGCCTCCTGGTTCTTCACCACGCATGTGGCCCCGAAGGAGCACTCCACGCCCAGGCAGGGGCTGGGTGTGCCCAGGTCTGCAGAGGGGACAGGGACGGGCGCGGGTGGCTCGGGTGGGTGCCGGCGCGGGTGGCGGGCGCTGAGCGGAGCAGGACGTGCCAGCGTCCCCAGCCGCGGGGCCACCCGCCTGCCCCGAGCCGTGGCACGAGCACAGAGCTGCTGGGCTCACCCCCAGGCCCCATCCCCTCCATGCCACCCCGCCATGCCCGGCTCAGCACGGTCCCCATGCGTGGCGGAGGTTAGGGATGGGCAGCAGGCATGGGATCGTCTCCCCGCATGCCAGGAACAGGATTCCCACCCCCCTGTCCCCTCCATCCTGGGCAGAACCTTCCACAAAGCTCCCACAGGGAGAGCTCCCTTCCCTGGGATCCACACCCTTGGGATCACACTGGAAAACTCATGCTGGCACCCCCTGTGGGATTCCCCAGCAGGACCCGGCTGGAGAGGACACACGCAGCTCCAGCACACTGCTCATCCCCCAGGGAGCTGCTGTGGGGCAGCATGGGGACATCCCATGCCCTTCCTTCATCCCAGCCCTCGGGAAATGACTCCAGCAGAGCCCTGAGGCTCCCAGGGATTGGTAATCCCACAGAAGCAGCATTCCCTCTGGATCCACCACCCCAGGCAAGCAGTGGCACCTCCCCTGGGGATGCTCAGAGGTGACAAAGTGCCAGCAGAGAGCACAGGCCGTGTCCCACTCCCTGCTGGCAGGGAAATCCCAGGGATTCCTCCCTATTCCCAACCAGAAATTCCCTCCAGGAATCCCCCCCCACCACCACCCAGGAGCCAAGGGAGGAGTGGGGACAGAGCCAGCACTGCCCAGTGACCCTCCGGACAACGGCCCCGAGGGGCTGGGGCAGGGAAGGGACACCAGGGATTCCATCTGTGCTGGACAGTGACAAGGACACAGGACAAGGACACGGGTGGGGACACACAATGCAGCCCAGAGGAGATGGAGCAGCAGCAGACACAGCACAGCCCCGGCAGCGAGGCAGGAACGGAGCCGTGAGCTGGGAAAGGTCCCTCTGGAGCAGCCCTGGGCACCTCCCCGGCTGGCACCACGGCGGTGGCACCTCTGCAGGGCAGGAGCCGGGCAGAAGCCCTGTGCCAGCCGCCGGGAAGGGCCCGGATCGGGATCTGCCTCTCTGGGAAGCACCTACCAAGTCACAGCCTAGAGCCGAGGGTCTGCAAAGAACAGGGAAAGGGGGACAGTTCAGGCACAGGGACACAGCTCCAGCCCCTCTCCAGCTCTCTCCCCAACTTCCCGGCAGCTCTGAGCACTTCCCGAGGACCAGGAATTGCTCCCTGGGGTGCTGCTCCCATCTGTTTGTCTCCCTTTTTTCCACGTCCCCCCAACACGCTGACACAGCTTCCACGGAGAAATTCCCTCCGATGGACACGATTTTTCTGGGCATGAAGCAAAGATAATCCCTGGTTTGAGATCCAGGCTCACATTCCTGCCTCGGGAAGCACGGGAATGGGAGTGGGAGCACAGGGAGAGGCCAGCCCTGATGGGGAACCCGGCCCTGACATTCCCTGTCCTTCTCCAGCAGGAAACCTGCAGAGATGCAGCACACAAAGTTCCCAAATCCCAGCCTGGAATATCTCACACACAGCCATGGGCCACCCCCAGGCATCTCTGGGGGGGTTGGCACCAACTTTGCTGTGGGTGGGAGCAATGAGGACCTGCTGGGCTGGGCTTTAATCAAGACCTGCTTTGGTTCCTGGCCCTGCCCCATCCTGGAGGGAGGGAAACTGAGGCACGGGGCAAGCAAAGCGCTCTTTGTGCACCCTGGGTGATTCCAGCGCGTGATCCTTTACCTGCTGCTGAGCCTGGAAGTGCTCCAGACCAGGCTTGGAGCAACCTGGGATAATGGGAGGTGTCCCTGCCTGTGGCAGGGGGCTGGACCTAGATGATTTATGATCCCTTCCAACCCAGCAGACACCTAACGAAGCCCAGGGATCGGGAATCCCAGATTCTGGGAATATCCAGGGAATACCGAGCTCTCCTGCCAGCTCAGCTGGGGGTGCCCATGGAGAAGAGGCACTGAAGCCACCTTGGAACCCATCCATCCACGCCTGGGACACGCAGTGAGCTCCGGCACCGCTCCACGGGGAAATATTCCCGGAATAGAACCACTTCCGAGCACAGCCAGCTCCTCAGAGCCTGGGAGAGGGAGCCGGGATCTCTGTGGAGCTGGGATTGGCAGGGACAAGCAGGACACACAGCTGGGACAGCACGGGGAGAAGCGCCACAGCCCCGGGCAGGCAGGAACTCCGGGAAGGAGGAGGTGGGGAAGCCAGGGGGGTTAGTCAGGAGCAGGAGGAGAGGGAAGATCAACCAGGAGCAGTCCGGAGTGATGCAGCAGCCCGGGGGGGGGCCGGCTGAGGAGTGGAGGGCTCCCAGCACCCACCTCTGCTCCCACTCTCCTTTGCCTCGAAGGAAGCATCGGACAAGAGCCCAGCAATTTCCATTCCAGCAGGAAGAGTTTGGGGCGAGGGATGGGACAAACCCCAGGGCAACCTCTCCGTCCTGGGGGGCTCTCAGGCCAAACTAGAGAGAGGTGGGAGCAGTGAGAGGAGGCCAGGAGTGGCCCTGGCCACGGAGGAGGGGCAGAGGCGAGCTCCCAGCAGAGATGTCCGGGCAGGGAGCAGGAGGGTGGTGCCAGGACAGAATTCCTTCCTCCACACAGGCAACACTGTAAAACACAAGACACAGACGAAACAGGAGAGAGAGAGAGAGAGAGAAAGAGAGAAAGAGGGAGAAGAGAAGAGAGGAGAGCAGAGAGAGGCAGGGAGGAAAAGACAGATGCAACTACAGACACCTTCCTTCCTTCCTTCTCTGCTGTCCACATCGGCCTCATCCCATCCCTTCTTTCCCAGCTGCACCATCACAGCGCTGAGAGAGGTAAAACCAAGGCTTGGATGGTTTTGTTTGGCTTGGATGGCTTTGTTTGGCTTGGATGGCTTTGTTTGGCTTTGCCTCCCTGGCCTGGCTGCTGGGAAAGGCAGCAGAGCTTGGGGTTTGTCAGACGGCTGCTTGTGAGGGGTTCAAGTGCTGCCAGCCCCTCCCATTCCCTGCCTTTCCCAGCTCCCTGCATCCTCTGCATTCCCACAGCATCGAGGCATGGATGAGCACCCCAGCACTGAGCTCAGAGCTTTTCCTTTTCTGAGCTGATGGGGATCAAAATTCCGCTCACACCTCCCAGGGACGGGCAAAGGAGCTGTCATGGGCACGCTGCAATCCCAGGTTTTGGCAGACAGAGCCCTGGCTTTGATTCATTCCCCCCCTTTTTTGCTCCTATCCCACCAGGATGCAGCTCCTGGAAGCAGATGTGTGCTGGCCTGGAGGGAGGGGAGTTGGGAGGGAGCTGAAATAAAGGAGAGGGAGATGGAGAGAGGAACGGCAGGTGCAGCAGGAGCACATCCTGCAGCTCCTGGCCTTGTGCCACGGAACACGGCGGAAACGGTGAGTGGCTGGTGCTCAGGAGCAGCGTGAATTCCCTGCTCTTCCCAGAAATTTGGGAAGTTTTGGCCTCTAAAGGAGGCACAGGGGAGGGTTTGAAGAGAGCCCAGGGAGCCAGGGCTGCAAAAAATCCCCCTCCTGGGAGCACAGCCCTTCCCACAGGGAAAACTCAGGGAATTGACTCCCAACCATTCCCCCATCAGAAACACGGGGAAATGGATGCTTAAAAATAACAGCTGTGGTTATTCCGAGTGGGATTTTGGGAGCCTGACAAACTCTTTTCCAGCAGCTGGGTCTGGCAGCCTTGAAAACCTCCAGCAGGAGCACAAAGCCAACAAAACCCATCCCCACCATGGAGTTCTAATTCCCGAGTACTTCAGGAGGTTCAATCCAGCTGATACCTGATAAAACATCAGCTCAAAAGAACAGGACACGATTCCAGAGGTGGGAAAAACCAAACTGAGCTGAAATGAACAACTTGTAACTCATCCAAATCAATCCAGTGGCTGCTTTAACCTCCTTCACTTCCTGGGGGAGAATCTTAACGCTGGACATTCCCAGCATCCTAAGGATCCAAAGCCCCATCCTATCCCATCCTCCTCAGAAAGGTCCATGGGGAAGCTTCTCCTAGAGACGAGACAAAGACACAGTGAGAGCTCCAGAGAGAGCACAGTGGGAGGAGTTCCCGGCGGAGAGCACCTGGAGCTGAGAGAAGCAGGCAGGCATGGAAGGGAGGGCATGGAAGGGGTTTGGAGACTGGCACTACCCTGGGAGGAGCGGGAATGGATGGCATGGACAGCAGGGAATGCGGTGGGGAGTGAGAGAGACCAGCTGGACGTGACAGACACGTGGCTCAAACACGGAGTGTCCCCCGTGTCACACACCAGACAGAGACAGACCACGGACAGCGAGACGGGCACACACCGGGGCTGCTGGAAGGACAGAAACACGGAACGAGGGACATTCCAGGCTGGCTGGACACAAGGCTGAGCCCGTGCCTTGCTCAGCGGGCACCCATTTGCAGCTTCCCAGCATCCCACCCTGCCTGGAGAGGGATGGGAAGCGCCACGGGGTGGGTGAGGGACCAGCATCCCCATGGCATCAAGGGACCAGCATTTCCCACAGGACAGGGGGGAACCAGCACTCCTGTGGGATGATCTGGGGATCAGCATCCCTCCCTCATCCCAGGATGAGAGGGACCAGCATCCCCATGGAACAGCGTCCCTGAGGGACAATTTGGGGACCAAGATCCCCACTGGATTGAGGGACCAGCACCCCCGTGGGAAGGAGGGCCCAGCACCCCCAGGGGCTCCCTCCCAGCAGTCCGTCCTTACCGCAGGGCCCGCTGTGCTTGACGGGGATGGCAGTCTGCTGCTGGCACTCGGCCCGGCGGCGCTCGCAGTCGCTGCCGTAGGTGCGGCTGTCGCGGCCGCACAGGGGCCGGAAGGCGCCGTCGCAGGTGAGGCGGTCGCAGGAGCAGCGCGCGGCGCCGCGCCGGTTCAGGCACACGGCGTTGAACTTGCACTCGTCCTTGCATTTGTCTGCGGGGGAGGATGAAGCCGTTTTGGGGGTTTTTGTACCGTTTTTTCTTTTGTGTATATCGTCTGTATTCTTTACTTGTAGCCTGTTGTGCTGGTGGCTGGTTTTCCCAGCATTTTTCCATGCCCTTTCCCTAGGCGGAATGACAAAGCATATTGCAAAGCCCCTATCCTGTCTCGGTTCTCCCTGGCTACCAAGGCTCAAAACCAGCTCTTCAGACACATTTCCAGCAACAAAATGCTGATCCAGCTGAGCTGGATCTTTCTCAGTCACAGAGGGTTTCTGGAAGCCTCGTTGTCCCATCTGGGGTGCCAAAAAACTGGTGCCTGAGGTGGCCACCTAAAAACAGAGGTCAGGCAAGAACAAGGGAATAAAGGTAGGTGTTTATTGGAAGGGCCTTCAAAGGTGCACCCTGGGCAGGCCAAAGGCTCCACCTGAGACAGACCCTGGGTCACGGGTCCTTCACACTTTTATAAGTTTGGTCCATTTGCATATCAGGGTTAATTCTCCAATTATAACCTCAGTTAATGATGTCATTACCCCAAGTTTGCCCCTGCTCTTCAGAGGCTTTTGGTTTACACATTTTGGGGCCTGGGACAATCCGGGGGTCCTTGGAGAGCAAATCTAAAGAGAGTTCGTTATGGCTGAGCAGCACGAGAGAACAGCAGCTGAGAGGCCACAGGAAACGTCAGAGTGACCCAGCAGGCAGCGCGGGGTTTGAAAAATAGAAAAGTTAAAACCTAAGGCATCAAAAGTAAAGTCCCATCCGAGGGGGGGAAGACTTAGAAGGGCCTTGACCCGGGGCAGGGGAATTGCATCACCACTTGTGCTCCTAATTGGTGCTTTTTAGTCACTTATGCTAATTCACCAAACTTATCAAACTGTGTGCACCCCCGGTGGGGGCTGGGCTTTCGTGAGCCCTCTCCGTAAGCGCCCCCGGAGGCCTCCAAACAAAGATCCACTTTTAATTTACCTCCTTACTACAATTAGCTCCAGTTTCATTTCCAGGTTGGGAAAAAGGCAACAGGGACAGGCCAGCAGCGCTCACACCCACCCTGGGCACAGCGGGATGGGGGTCAGGGGATGCTCCCTCTGCCCCGAGCGCTGCGAGGGAGGAGGAGGAGGAGGATGGCGAGGCACTCACCCTGCTGCTGGCACTGCCCTGAGCGCACCTTCTGGAGGTCCAGCCCCCGCACGGCCCCCGAGCGCCCCATCACGCACTCGTTGTCGTAGGTGACGCCGTCGTCGCCGCACACGGGGTCCCTCCTCGGGGGGCAGCTCTCGGGCCGGGCCAGCAGCTCCGCCTGCCGCGTCCGGGGGTTCACCCGGCACACGCGGTTCGGGTCGGAGAGGACGCTCTTGCAGGGGTCTGGGAAGGGAGGTGGGAGCAGGGAGTCATTCCCTGCCCAAATCGGTGCTTCCCAGGCTCTGCTCCTTCCCTGCATGGCTCCAAGAGCCCCTCAAAGATCCCCTTGTGCCCCTAAGGACTCGTTCCTTACTGAGGGTACCTGACCTTTCCAAAGGGAACAGCGCTGGGATAAACTCTGCCTTTCCCCCATCCCGAGCTGCCCTCACACCCCTCTGCCTCTCTCCTGGGATAAACTCTGCCTTTCCCCCATCCTGAGCTGCCCTCGCACCCCTCTGCCTCTCTCCTGACCCACGCAAACCTTCTGAATCCAAGGAATGTTTGCAGGGTGCTTGGGACTCCCATCCTGCTCTTTATCCCTCCCTGGCTTCCCGAAGTGCTGGGAGAGCCCTGGAAGCAGCCAGGGCCCCACATCTCTAATCCAGGTTTAGGCTCTAATCTAGGTTTATCTGGATGCCCATCTCTGATGAGCTGAGCTCACTTCAGCACACCAAAACCACGGGGAAAACAGGTGCTGACTGCTCCTAATCCCGAAGGATTTTCCCTCCCTTGCCAAGCACCTGGGGGGCGCTGATTCCTTGTCTGCAATTCCAGAAGCACCACGGGATATTCCCACCCTTTAATCCCTGGAATCCCTGCACTGAGAAGGGCAGGAAACAACAACAATAATCGGGACCTCCCCGTCTGCCATCCCCACACCCCATGGGAATGGTGTAGGACAGGGTCCCAGCTGGATTTGTCCCTTTTAGCACAGAAATGAAGTGACCTCCACTGTCCCAAAGCACATCCCAAACCTTTCAGCTCACCCAGGAGCCCAAATTCCTCCAAGCACTTCCAGATCCTACAGCCCTCCCTGAGCTCCTGCTGCTTCCCAGCTAAAACCAGGAGCTCCTGGAAGCTCCAATCTTATTCTGCACCCTAAAAACCCCGGAGGCTCTGTGCCAAAAGCACAGCCAGGGGCCTCCAGGGAGCAGCAGGAGGGACAGGAGGTGGCACAGATGCTGGAGCTGCTCTCTGGGTCAGTGGGGCTGGAGCACAAACACCCCGAGGGAAGCGGGGCCTTGGTCTCAGTGTCAGCAGCTGTCACCCAGAGTGACCCTTCTGCTGTCCAAACTGACCTGTTTGTGCCCAACCTGACCC
>NW_024581365.1:13404-13512 GCF_017639235.1 Corvus kubaryi
CTGCTGTCCAAACTGACCTGTTTGTGCCCAACCTGACCCTTCTGCTGCCCAGAGTGACCTGTTTGTGCCCAACCTGACCTTTCTGCTGTCCAAACTGACCTGTTTGTG
>NW_024581366.1:0-13003 GCF_017639235.1 Corvus kubaryi
GCACAGCCGGACACACAGCCGGGCACACAGCCACCAGGGAGGAGTGGTTGCCCTCAGGGGACGCGCACGGGCCCACAGGGACTCACACAGGTGGCTCCCCGGGGGGACTCACCCCGACAGGCTCCCTGGCTGGTGACAAAGAGCTCCTGGCGTTTCTCGCATCGTGTCTTCTTCAGCTCGCACTCGTTGGCGTAGGTGGCACCGTCAGAGCCACACACCTGTGCCAGCACAGCGAGGGGACGGCTCAGCGCAGCCCCTGGCACGGGGTGCCCGCTCCGGGGATGGGCTGTGCTGCCCGGGGAGGGGACGGGAGGAGGGCAGCGCTCACCGGGCTGCGGGGCACGGCCAGGCACGTGAAGTCGCACACGCAGGGCTCGTCCTCGGCGTCCTCGTCCCACCAGCCCCCGAACTGCCGGCACCGCTCCTGCTCGCACTCGCTGCCATCCCCCGAGCCAGAGCCCCCCGAGCCACACTCTGGGGACAAGGACACCACGGTGACACGGGGCTCCCTCCCGGCGGGGCAGAGCCGGGGGGACGCGCAGGGCACGGGGACAAAGCCCTCTCCTGGCTCGAGGATGTGCCCAGGACACCCAAACCTCAGCGGGTTTCACTTTTCAGCCCCAAAATCCTGGCCCCACGCGGGGTGGGATCTGATGCCGGGGCTACAGGGAGGATCCCCAGATGTCCCACTGCTGGCACGGTGTTGTGCCAATCACACTGCAAAGGGGCTTCGGCAGGTGGCCTGAGCTTCTCCTCCCGCAGCAGGAGCCAAACCAGGGCCCTGTGGTTGCCCAGCTGCCAGGAGGGACAGCTGCCACTTGCTTTGGTGACAATTGCACTCCGTGCTCTGACCCAGCTCCTTGCCCCCATCCCAAACCCTCCACGCACAGGGAGATCGTGGATGGTGTGGAGCTGGGATTTGGGTTTGGACGTTGGGGTAGGGAGAGGTTTGAAATCCCTGAAGCTCTGCAGGATGCTCCGAGCCGCAGCAGCGGCAGAGACGTGGCTGATTTCAAAGGCTGCTGGAAGGGGAAAAGCAGAGGGGGGAAGGGGAACCTGGCCCTTTTTCTGGAGTGATCAAAGGCTGCGCTTTGGCATTACACAGAGAATTATTCAGGCTCTGCTTCCGGAGGGACAGCAACCTGGAATCCCCCGGGGAGGGCTGGGATCAAACACCCTGTTCTGTCTGCTCTCCCCCTCTCTGATGTCCTTCCCAGCTCCTTTACCATGTGTGCCGTGGGCCAGGGAACCTCAGCTCCCTCCCTGTGCCAGCAGGAATCTGCAGATTCCCAGAGATTTCCCAGAGTGGGAAAACTCAGCGGGTTCTCTATTTTTAGGCTCACCAAGCAAGGTGCAGCCGACCCCAAACCTTCCCTGGGGCTCTTCTGAGTCAACAGAGCCACGGGATGGGTTGGAAGGGGCCTTAAAGATCCAGTTCCAACCCCTGCCAGGGGCCAGGATGCCAGGGATGGCATTGGAGAGGGAATATTTACAAGGGATGCAGAGACAGGACAAGGGGGAATGGCTTCACACTGAGAAAGGGGACATTTAGGTGGGATATAGGGAACTGATTCCTCCCTGTGAGGGTGGGGAGGCCCTGGCACAGGGTGCCCAGAGAAGCTGTGGCTACCCCCGGATCCCTGCAAGCGTCCAAGGATAGGTTGGATAGGACTGGAAAAAACTGGGATGGTGGAATGGGGGTTGGAATTTGAAGGGGGCTGGCACAGGAGCTGCCGTGCAGGGGGTTTTTGGGGTCTCACAGGGCACAGTGGGGTTCCGTGGCGCACAGAGGGGCAGCAGGGAAGTGTGGCTGGCACAGGACCTGCCCTTTCGGGGCTTTTGGGGTCTCAGCGGGCACAGCGGGGCAGCGAGGGAAGCTCAGCGCACGGAACCCTCGGCCCTCCCTCCCTTTCCCCCGACCCACGAAGAAGCAGGACCAACCCACCGTCCTCACAGGGTCCCATCCTGGCCACCTCGATGCTCTTCTGCAGCTGGCACGAGGCCACCTGCAGCTGGCAGGGGCTGTCGTAGGTGACGCCGTCGGTGCCGCACACCGGGGCCGGGGGCTGGCGCTCGCAGCGTGGGCACAGGCACTTCCCGCCCACACAGCGGCTGCCGAAGGAGCACACGGAGCTGCCACACGACTCTGGGGCACAGGGAGGGACAGGCTCAGCCACCCGAGCGGCTCCCGTGGCCACCAGTGCTGTGTCACAGAGCTGGGGACACCAATGCCACGTTATTCCTTATTTAATCCACGCGAGCTCTACGAGGGTCGGGTGCCCACCCCGAGCATTTCGGATTCCCAGCAGCTCTTTCTGGTGAAATAAATCCCATTTAAGCATTTACTCTGGAAGTCAGCTGCCATCCTCACCCATCCTTCCTTCCCCAAACCCCCGGAGAATCTCTCACCCCTGGAACACCCAGCCCCAGCTGGACAGGTATTTATGAGGCTCCAATCATCACCGCAGCTTTTTGGCTTAATGAAGAAGCCGAGCGGGGCTTTTAATTCATTAAGAAATGAGCCCAGACGGCTCCCTGGGCTGGGGAGTGGGGAGGAAACCAGGAACAAAGAGGAATTAACCCCAGGGGATGGAGGGGAGGGAAAGGCAGGGAAGGATCAAACGGAGCCTGGTGCTCTCCGTTCTGCCGCTGGCTGTTAACACGTTTTCAGCCTAATTCCCGACTCGGCCCCACGGACATTAATCCAATTTCTTTGCTCGGCTCAGACAAATAACACGGGGTGCACTCCCCTCTGTGCACCACCAACCAGCTGGGGCTAAAAAGCTGCTGGAGAGCCTCAAAATATCCAACCATTCCTAAGTTAAAATCACCCAGGCAAGGGGAGGGAAAAAACCTCGTGAGTGACCAAACCCACGGGATAACCACGCTGCGGGATGACCAGAGCGGGGCCGAGCATCCTCTGCCTGCGGGATGTGACGCGGGGGACAAAGGGGACGCTGGCACACTCACTGCAGTCCCCCTGGGCGGCCACCAAGATGTTTTTCTGCTGGGTGCAGGCTCGGACGTGCAGCTCGCACTCGCTGCCGTAGGTGTTGCCGTCGGTGCCGCAGACGGGCTGCGACGAGGGGACGCACTCGGTGGGGCACACGCAGCGCCCCGTCTCCGCCTCGCAGATGGCCCCGAACTGGCATTTGCCGCAGCGCTCTGGGCACAGCAAGGACAAAAGCGGCGTTAAAACAGCGGGGAAGGCGTTGCTGGCTCGTGGTGGAGCTGTGGAACAGTCTGGAAGCAAAGCTCATCTTTTTTAAGGGACACCTTGAGCTGTCCCAGCTGGCTGCAAGCCCCGGCCAGCCCGGACATTTCCAGGGATGGGGAAGCCACAGCTTCTCTGGGCAACCTCCCCACCCTCCCAGCGAAGAAATGAGTCCCAAAATCCCATCCAAGCCTCCTCACGCAGCTCTAAACCCCAGTAAGGCAGAAAGAAAAGCTCGCTGCACCCTCCTCCCGCTGCATGTCCCCAGGGCGAGGAAGGGATGCAGGAGCAGGGAGAGGCTGGAAGAAAAGCAAGAACTCCTCCTAAAAACCATCAGGGCCAGGAGAAAGGGGCTGAAATGTCACTGTTGCTGTGGCTCTCAGAGCTAAAGAGGTGGGAGAGAGCACAATTACGGGGAGCAATAAATCAGCCACGGGCTCTGGGGAGGGGGGAGGAGAGGCAGCAGATTCCCACAGGAAGAGGCGGTGGGAAGGGGGATTCCACCTCCAGCTCGATTCCTTTGCTGGTTGCAGGTGGAATATCACACCTGACACGCTGACAGCCAGGCTGAGGGCACAAAAACCCCTTTATCTGGTAAAAATTCCCTCTCCAAGCAGCTCTCCCTCCTCGCAGGAGACACCAGGCAGCACAGCCCCCGACTCCTGGGTGTTCACTGATTCATCCTCTCCTTCCAGCACCTCCCTTCCCTCCCTGCCAGCCCCATGCCTCCTCCATTTTGCCAGGAATTTGGCTCCAAGGTGCTTTTCCTGCTTTTTCTCCTCCACACAGCAGCTGCTGCCTTGGCATGGGGGAGGAGGAGGCACCAGCCCCCTGCTCGGTTCGTGCTGGTGGCCTGGAGGTTTTTATCCGTGGCACAAATCCCGAGCCATGTACGGGATCTGCAGCTCCAGGGGATGCTGAGGGCAGCCAGCTCCTCATTCCCAGCCAGAGGGTTTGGGGCAGAAAATCTGTATTTGATCAATCTGCAATTAGCCCAGCTCTGCCTGAACATCCCAAAGATTTGGTTCTGGGAGAACCAAGCTTAGCCCAGGCTGTGCCCGGCTGCAAACCCTGAGTGGCAAAGCTGTGCTGGCACAGGGAGCAGATGGAAGTGCCTGGAGCAGGGAATGGGCACGGCCCTGAGAGCTCCAGGAGTGTTTGGACAACGCTTCCAGGGTGGGATTTTTGGGGTGGATTCAGGGATCCCTGCGGGTCTCGCTCAGCTCGGACATTCCGTGGCTCTGCGCCGTGGGAAGGGCTGAGCTGCGTTTCCGTGGTGGGTTCTCCTTTGGGATTGGGATGGAGCCCGCTGAGCTCACCCCTGAGGCAGAGCCTTCTCTGCAGGGCAGCTCAGGGAGGGTTTGCTGGGTCAGGGGACAGTGCCAGGCCTGGTGTTCACGGAGGGACAACTCCCAGCTCATCCCGAGCTTTCCCACTGCCTCACATCCCTCAGTGAGGAAGGAGCACCCAGGGTGGAGCCTGGATCCTCTCCCAGCGCCCTCCTTTGAGCTGAAACACAACCCAAACCTCTCTGTCCCCACGGGCAGTGCCACCTCTGTGCTTGGGTCACTGTCTGTCCCTGTGCGCCAGCCCGGGCTGGGGCGAAGGGAGGAGGAACAACAACAGCAAAACAACAATGACAAAACAACACCAATCCCAGCCCAAATCTCACCACAAGGCCCCTCATGCTTGACCCCGGTGTCCCTCTTGAGGTCGTGGGCCATGAACAACAACCAAACAACAACAACCAAACAACAACAACCAAACAACAAAACAAGGCCCAGCCCAAATCCCACCGCAGGACTCCTGGTCCTTCACCCTGGTGTCCCTCTGGAGGACACAGACCAACAACAACAAAGCAACAACCCCCACCCGAAACCTCACCACAGGACCCCTTGACCTTCACCCTCACGTCCCTTTTGAGGTCACAGGCCAACAACAACAAAACAGCAACAAGAAAACAATCCCCCAGCCCAAATCTCATCACGAGGCCCCTTGTGCTTGACCCCAAAGTCCCTCTTGAGAGCGCACAGGCCATAAACCACAACAAAACAACAAGAACCCCCCATCTTACCACAGGGCCCCTTGTGTTTGACCCTGATGTCCCTCTGGAGCACGCAGGCCATGGCGTCCAGCTCGCAGGGGTTGCCGTAGGTGCGCTGGTCGGTGCCGCACACGGGGTCGTAGCGGCCCTGGCACTGCTGCTGGCACTCGCACACGGCCTCCTGGTTCTTCACCACGCATGTGGCCCCGAAGGAGCACTCCACGCCCAGGCAGGGGCTGGGTGTGCCCAGGTCTGCAGAGGGGACAGGGACGGGCGCGGGTGGCTCGGGTGGGTGCCGGCGCGGGTGGCGGGCGCTGAGCGGAGCAGGACGTGCCAGCGTCCCCAGCCGCGGGGCCACCCGCCTGCCCCGAGCCGTGGCACGAGCACAGAGCTGCTGGGCTCACCCCCAGGCCCCATCCCCTCCATGCCACCCCGCCATGCCCGGCTCAGCACGGTCCCCATGCGTGGCGGAGGTTAGGGATGGGCAGCAGGCATGGGATCGTCTCCCCGCATGCCAGGAACAGGATTCCCACCCCCCTGTCCCCTCCATCCTGGGCAGAACCTTCCACAAAGCTCCCACAGGGAGAGCTCCCTTCCCTGGGATCCACACCCTTGGGATCACACTGGAAAACTCATGCTGGCACCCCCTGTGGGATTCCCCAGCAGGACCCGGCTGGAGAGGACACACGCAGCTCCAGCACACTGCTCATCCCCCAGGGAGCTGCTGTGGGGCAGCATGGGGACATCCCATGCCCTTCCTTCATCCCAGCCCTCGGGAAATGACTCCAGCAGAGCCCTGAGGCTCCCAGGGATTGGTAATCCCACAGAAGCAGCATTCCCTCTGGATCCACCACCCCAGGCAAGCAGTGGCACCTCCCCTGGGGATGCTCAGAGGTGACAAAGTGCCAGCAGAGAGCACAGGCCGTGTCCCACTCCCTGCTGGCAGGGAAATCCCAGGGATTCCTCCCTATTCCCAACCAGAAATTCCCTCCAGGAATCCCCCCCCACCACCACCCAGGAGCCAAGGGAGGAGTGGGGACAGAGCCAGCACTGCCCAGTGACCCTCCGGACAACGGCCCCGAGGGGCTGGGGCAGGGAAGGGACACCAGGGATTCCATCTGTGCTGGACAGTGACAAGGACACAGGACAAGGACACGGGTGGGGACACACAATGCAGCCCAGAGGAGATGGAGCAGCAGCAGACACAGCACAGCCCCGGCAGCGAGGCAGGAACGGAGCCGTGAGCTGGGAAAGGTCCCTCTGGAGCAGCCCTGGGCACCTCCCCGGCTGGCACCACGGCGGTGGCACCTCTGCAGGGCAGGAGCCGGGCAGAAGCCCTGTGCCAGCCGCCGGGAAGGGCCCGGATCGGGATCTGCCTCTCTGGGAAGCACCTACCAAGTCACAGCCTAGAGCCGAGGGTCTGCAAAGAACAGGGAAAGGGGGACAGTTCAGGCACAGGGACACAGCTCCAGCCCCTCTCCAGCTCTCTCCCCAACTTCCCGGCAGCTCTGAGCACTTCCCGAGGACCAGGAATTGCTCCCTGGGGTGCTGCTCCCATCTGTTTGTCTCCCTTTTTTCCACGTCCCCCCAACACGCTGACACAGCTTCCACGGAGAAATTCCCTCCGATGGACACGATTTTTCTGGGCATGAAGCAAAGATAATCCCTGGTTTGAGATCCAGGCTCACATTCCTGCCTCGGGAAGCACGGGAATGGGAGTGGGAGCACAGGGAGAGGCCAGCCCTGATGGGGAACCCGGCCCTGACATTCCCTGTCCTTCTCCAGCAGGAAACCTGCAGAGATGCAGCACACAAAGTTCCCAAATCCCAGCCTGGAATATCTCACACACAGCCATGGGCCACCCCCAGGCATCTCTGGGGGGGTTGGCACCAACTTTGCTGTGGGTGGGAGCAATGAGGACCTGCTGGGCTGGGCTTTAATCAAGACCTGCTTTGGTTCCTGGCCCTGCCCCATCCTGGAGGGAGGGAAACTGAGGCACGGGGCAAGCAAAGCGCTCTTTGTGCACCCTGGGTGATTCCAGCGCGTGATCCTTTACCTGCTGCTGAGCCTGGAAGTGCTCCAGACCAGGCTTGGAGCAACCTGGGATAATGGGAGGTGTCCCTGCCTGTGGCAGGGGGCTGGACCTAGATGATTTATGATCCCTTCCAACCCAGCAGACACCTAACGAAGCCCAGGGATCGGGAATCCCAGATTCTGGGAATATCCAGGGAATACCGAGCTCTCCTGCCAGCTCAGCTGGGGGTGCCCATGGAGAAGAGGCACTGAAGCCACCTTGGAACCCATCCATCCACGCCTGGGACACGCAGTGAGCTCCGGCACCGCTCCACGGGGAAATATTCCCGGAATAGAACCACTTCCGAGCACAGCCAGCTCCTCAGAGCCTGGGAGAGGGAGCCGGGATCTCTGTGGAGCTGGGATTGGCAGGGACAAGCAGGACACACAGCTGGGACAGCACGGGGAGAAGCGCCACAGCCCCGGGCAGGCAGGAACTCCGGGAAGGAGGAGGTGGGGAAGCCAGGGGGGTTAGTCAGGAGCAGGAGGAGAGGGAAGATCAACCAGGAGCAGTCCGGAGTGATGCAGCAGCCCGGGGGGGGCCGGCTGAGGAGTGGAGGGCTCCCAGCACCCACCTCTGCTCCCACTCTCCTTTGCCTCGAAGGAAGCATCGGACAAGAGCCCAGCAATTTCCATTCCAGCAGGAAGAGTTTGGGGCGAGGGATGGGACAAACCCCAGGGCAACCTCTCCGTCCTGGGGGGCTCTCAGGCCAAACTAGAGAGAGGTGGGAGCAGTGAGAGGAGGCCAGGAGTGGCCCTGGCCACGGAGGAGGGGCAGAGGCGAGCTCCCAGCAGAGATGTCCGGGCAGGGAGCAGGAGGGTGGTGCCAGGACAGAATTCCTTCCTCCACACAGGCAACACTGTAAAACACAAGACACAGACGAAACAGGAGAGAGAGAGAGAGAGAGAAAGAGAGAAAGAGGGAGAAGAGAAGAGAGGAGAGCAGAGAGAGGCAGGGAGGAAAAGACAGATGCAACTACAGACACCTTCCTTCCTTCCTTCTCTGCTGTCCACATCGGCCTCATCCCATCCCTTCTTTCCCAGCTGCACCATCACAGCGCTGAGAGAGGTAAAACCAAGGCTTGGATGGTTTTGTTTGGCTTGGATGGCTTTGTTTGGCTTGGATGGCTTTGTTTGGCTTTGCCTCCCTGGCCTGGCTGCTGGGAAAGGCAGCAGAGCTTGGGGTTTGTCAGACGGCTGCTTGTGAGGGGTTCAAGTGCTGCCAGCCCCTCCCATTCCCTGCCTTTCCCAGCTCCCTGCATCCTCTGCATTCCCACAGCATCGAGGCATGGATGAGCACCCCAGCACTGAGCTCAGAGCTTTTCCTTTTCTGAGCTGATGGGGATCAAAATTCCGCTCACACCTCCCAGGGACGGGCAAAGGAGCTGTCATGGGCACGCTGCAATCCCAGGTTTTGGCAGACAGAGCCCTGGCTTTGATTCATTCCCCCCCTTTTTTGCTCCTATCCCACCAGGATGCAGCTCCTGGAAGCAGATGTGTGCTGGCCTGGAGGGAGGGGAGTTGGGAGGGAGCTGAAATAAAGGAGAGGGAGATGGAGAGAGGAACGGCAGGTGCAGCAGGAGCACATCCTGCAGCTCCTGGCCTTGTGCCACGGAACACGGCGGAAACGGTGAGTGGCTGGTGCTCAGGAGCAGCGTGAATTCCCTGCTCTTCCCAGAAATTTGGGAAGTTTTGGCCTCTAAAGGAGGCACAGGGGAGGGTTTGAAGAGAGCCCAGGGAGCCAGGGCTGCAAAAAATCCCCCTCCTGGGAGCACAGCCCTTCCCACAGGGAAAACTCAGGGAATTGACTCCCAACCATTCCCCCATCAGAAACACGGGGAAATGGATGCTTAAAAATAACAGCTGTGGTTATTCCGAGTGGGATTTTGGGAGCCTGACAAACTCTTTTCCAGCAGCTGGGTCTGGCAGCCTTGAAAACCTCCAGCAGGAGCACAAAGCCAACAAAACCCATCCCCACCATGGAGTTCTAATTCCCGAGTACTTCAGGAGGTTCAATCCAGCTGATACCTGATAAAACATCAGCTCAAAAGAACAGGACACGATTCCAGAGGTGGGAAAAACCAAACTGAGCTGAAATGAACAACTTGTAACTCATCCAAATCAATCCAGTGGCTGCTTTAACCTCCTTCACTTCCTGGGGGAGAATCTTAACGCTGGACATTCCCAGCATCCTAAGGATCCAAAGCCCCATCCTATCCCATCCTCCTCAGAAAGGTCCATGGGGAAGCTTCTCCTAGAGACGAGACAAAGACACAGTGAGAGCTCCAGAGAGAGCACAGTGGGAGGAGTTCCCGGCGGAGAGCACCTGGAGCTGAGAGAAGCAGGCAGGCATGGAAGGGAGGGCATGGAAGGGGTTTGGAGACTGGCACTACCCTGGGAGGAGCGGGAATGGATGGCATGGACAGCAGGGAATGCGGTGGGGAGTGAGAGAGACCAGCTGGACGTGACAGACACGTGGCTCAAACACGGAGTGTCCCCCGTGTCACACACCAGACAGAGACAGACCACGGACAGCGAGACGGGCACACACCGGGGCTGCTGGAAGGACAGAAACACGGAACGAGGGACATTCCAGGCTGGCTGGACACAAGGCTGAGCCCGTGCCTTGCTCAGCGGGCACCCATTTGCAGCTTCCCAGCATCCCACCCTGCCTGGAGAGGGATGGGAAGCGCCACGGGGTGGGTGAGGGACCAGCATCCCCATGGCATCAAGGGACCAGCATTTCCCACAGGACAGGGGGGAACCAGCACTCCTGTGGGATGATCTGGGGATCAGCATCCCTCCCTCATCCCAGGATGAGAGGGACCAGCATCCCCATGGAACAGCGTCCCTGAGGGACAATTTGGGGACCAAGATCCCCACTGGATTGAGGGACCAGCACCCCCGTGGGAAGGAGGGCCCAGCACCCCCAGGGGCTCCCTCCCAGCAGTCCGTCCTTACCGCAGGGCCCGCTGTGCTTGACGGGGATGGCAGTCTGCTGCTGGCACTCGGCCCGGCGGCGCTCGCAGTCGCTGCCGTAGGTGCGGCTGTCGCGGCCGCACAGGGGCCGGAAGGCGCCGTCGCAGGTGAGGCGGTCGCAGGAGCAGCGCGCGGCGCCGCGCCGGTTCAGGCACACGGCGTTGAACTTGCACTCGTCCTTGCATTTGTCTGCGGGGGAGGATGAAGCCGTTTTGGGGGTTTTTGTACCGTTTTTTCTTTTGTGTATATCGTCTGTATTCTTTACTTGTAGCCTGTTGTGCTGGTGGCTGGTTTTCCCAGCATTTTTCCATGCCCTTTCCCTAGGCGGAATGACAAAGCATATTGCAAAGCCCCTATCCTGTCTCGGTTCTCCCTGGCTACCAAGGCTCAAAACCAGCTCTTCAGACACATTTCCAGCAACAAAATGCTGATCCAGCTGAGCTGGATCTTTCTCAGTCACAGAGGGTTTCTGGAAGCCTCGTTGTCCCATCTGGGGTGCCAAAAAACTGGTGCCTGAGGTGGCCACCTAAAAACAGAGGTCAGGCAAGAACAAGGGAATAAAGGTAGGTGTTTATTGGAAGGGCCTTCAAAGGTGCACCCTGGGCAGGCCAAAGGCTCCACCTGAGACAGACCCTGGGTCACGGGTCCTTCACACTTTTATAAGTTTGGTCCATTTGCATATCAGGGTTAATTCTCCAATTATAACCTCAGTTAATGATGTCATTACCCCAAGTTTGCCCCTGCTCTTCAGAGGCTTTTGGTTTACACATTTTGGGGCCTGGGACAATCCGGGGGTCCTTGGAGAGCAAATCTAAAGAGAGTTCGTTATGGCTGAGCAGCACGAGAGAACAGCAGCTGAGAGGCCACAGGAAACGTCAGAGTGACCCAGCAGGCAGCGCGGGGTTTGAAAAATAGAAAAGTTAAAACCTAAGGCATCAAAAGTAAAGTCCCATCCGAGGGGGGGAAGACTTAGAAGGGCCTTGACCCGGGGCAGGGGAATTGCATCACCACTTGTGCTCCTAATTGGTGCTTTTTAGTCACTTATGCTAATTCACCAAACTTATCAAACTGTGTGCACCCCCGGTGGGGGCTGGGCTTTCGTGAGCCCTCTCCGTAAGCGCCCCCGGAGGCCTCCAAACAAAGATCCACTTTTAATTTACCTCCTTACTACAATTAGCTCCAGTTTCATTTCCAGGTTGGGAAAAAGGCAACAGGGACAGGCCAGCAGCGCTCACACCCACCCTGGGCACAGCGGGATGGGGGTCAGGGGATGCTCCCTCTGCCCCGAGCGCTGCGAGGGAGGAGGAGGAGGAGGATGGCGAGGCACTCACCCTGCTGCTGGCACTGCCCTGAGCGCACCTTCTGGAGGTCCAGCCCCCGCACGGCCCCCGAGCGCCCCATCACGCACTCGTTGTCGTAGGTGACGCCGTCGTCGCCGCACACGGGGTCCCTCCTCGGGGGGCAGCTCTCGGGCCGGGCCAGCAGCTCCGCCTGCCGCGTCCGGGGGTTCACCCGGCACACGCGGTTCGGGTCGGAGAGGACGCTCTTGCAGGGGTCTGGGAAGGGAGGTGGGAGCAGGGAGTCATTCCCTGCCCAAATCGGTGCTTCCCAGGCTCTGCTCCTTCCCTGCATGGCTCCAAGAGCCCCTCAAAGATCCCCTTGTGCCCCTAAGGACTCGTTCCTTACTGAGGGTACCTGACCTTTCCAAAGGGAACAGCGCTGGGATAAACTCTGCCTTTCCCCCATCCCGAGCTGCCCTCACACCCCTCTGCCTCTCTCCTGGGATAAACTCTGCCTTTCCCCCATCCTGAGCTGCCCTCGCACCCCTCTGCCTCTCTCCTGACCCACGCAAACCTTCTGAATCCAAGGAATGTTTGCAGGGTGCTTGGGACTCCCATCCTGCTCTTTATCCCTCCCTGGCTTCCCGAAGTGCTGGGAGAGCCCTGGAAGCAGCCAGGGCCCCACATCTCTAATCCAGGTTTAGGCTCTAATCTAGGTTTATCTGGATGCCCATCTCTGATGAGCTGAGCTCACTTCAGCACACCAAAACCACGGGGAAAACAGGTGCTGACTGCTCCTAATCCCGAAGGATTTTCCCTCCCTTGCCAAGCACCTGGGGGGCGCTGATTCCTTGTCTGCAATTCCAGAAGCACCACGGGATATTCCCACCCTTTAATCCCTGGAATCCCTGCACTGAGAAGGGCAGGAAACAACAACAATAATCGGGACCTCCCCGTCTGCCATCCCCACACCCCATGGGAATGGTGTAGGACAGGGTCCCAGCTGGATTTGTCCCTTTTAGCACAGAAATGAAGTGACCTCCACTGTCCCAAAGCACATCCCAAACCTTTCAGCTCACCCAGGAGCCCAAATTCCTCCAAGCACTTCCAGATCCTACAGCCCTCCCTGAGCTCCTGCTGCTTCCCAGCTAAAACCAGGAGCTCCTGGAAGCTCCAATCTTATTCTGCACCCTAAAAACCCCGGAGGCTCTGTGCCAAAAGCACAGCCAGGGGCCTCCAGGGAGCAGCAGGAGGGACAGGAGGTGGCACAGATGCTGGAGCTGCTCTCTGGGTCAGTGGGGCTGGAGCACAAACACCCCGAGGGAAGCGGGGCCTTGGTCTCAGTGTCAGCAGCTGTCACCCAGAGTGACCCTTCTGCTGTCCAAACTGACCTGTTTGTGCCCAACCTGACCC
>NW_024581366.1:13403-13511 GCF_017639235.1 Corvus kubaryi
CTGCTGTCCAAACTGACCTGTTTGTGCCCAACCTGACCCTTCTGCTGCCCAGAGTGACCTGTTTGTGCCCAACCTGACCTTTCTGCTGTCCAAACTGACCTGTTTGTG
>NW_024581367.1:0-13928 GCF_017639235.1 Corvus kubaryi
TTGGCTTTTCCCGGCTTTGAATACACAACTGGAGATGATATCCCTCCGTGACAATTTTCTTAAACTATAGTCAAGCGTTGGCTTTGCATGATTAAACAGGATAAAAACACACTATGAAAAACAAAATCATTTTGGTACCACTCTCCTGGCACATTTCTTTTTTCTGCTTTTTCTCTCTTGTGAGAGCTGGAGAGGGACTTGGGACAAGGACAAGCGGAATGGCTTCCCACTGCCAGAAGGCAGGGCTAGATGGGATATTGGGAAGGAATGCCTGGCTGTGAGGGTCGCGAGGCCCTGGCACAGGGTGCCCAGAGCAGCTGTGGCTGCCCCTGGATCCCTGGAAACGTTCAAGCTTCCTGGTCATCTGCACCTACCCTTTGACACCAATGCCTTGGAATTGAAGGGTAAAACTGCAGGAATTGGGGCTTCCTAGTGTGTGCTAAGAGCCAGGACACAGTATTGCTGAGTGTGTTATTGGCTGAATGTGTGTCTGCTAAGGAAAGATCATTCTGATGACATAGCCCTGATAAAGAGGTAAGGCTGAACACCACACACGAGAGCTGCTGGGTGAACTCAGAGCGGCATCAGAACCATAAACACCTGGGGGCTACATTCCTGACTACTCACATTAAAGAGACAACATTTAGTCATCAGATAAAACAACAGGTAAATCAGCTTAATTTTGCCATTTCTGAAAGCCTCAGGTGATTCACCAAGGAAAGGGACTTAAATTAGTACATTCTTTCATCCAACAAGATAGAATTGAGCACAGAGGCTTGCACAGATTATTTAGACAGCAAACCACAGGATTTACTCTGGTGAGAACAAACAAACTCACAGGTTACAGAAACATGACATACCGCACTGTACGCTGGCAGCACAATGCAATCTGTGCAAGAGTTAAAAAAAATTTAAAAGCTGGTATTTTCCACAGCTGCAGGGTACAAAACATGGAGTGGTAACAGTACAGAGCAGCAGTCTATTATTCATACTGGTAAGTCACCCCCAACTCATTGACAAAAAAAAAAGCACATTACACGTGCCTTAGCTCAGCTCTGGAGGTGGAGCAACCCCCTGAACCCAGAGCCAACCATGTGACTACTTAAGGACTTCTCCATCATCACCAAGAATTAGCTTTCTATGCCTTAAGGACAAACTTTCCCCTTAATTTTGACAGATACCTGGTCAGGCACCCCACCAATCCCAGCAGACAAGCAAAGCAGGGTTGGGATTCACCCCAGCTCTGAGCGACCTTTCCCCCTTCAGGACCCCTTCCTTCAGGTCCAAGAGATCCCCCTGCACAGCTGACAGAGCTGACCAAGGTGGAAACAGCAGATTTGTGCCAGCAATACCCTGTTCTAGGGATCAAACTCTGCATGGAGCTACCCCAGGGCTGACTTAGCTAAATATCCCTGATTCTGAGTTCATCCAGAGGTAGACCAAGGCAAGTGAAGACCAAATGTGCCCAGACAGATTTAACACACAGAGCCTCCTGTGCAGCGTAGATATGTGTGCATGCACCTGGAAATTTCATTCAAGCAGAAGGAAAAAGCATTCAGTAGAGAAAATACTGTAGATGTTGGGTAATCATAAAACAAACACATTCGAGCTTTCACAGCCTACTCAAGACATGCCAATTACTCAGCTTTGCTCTCCCAAGCTTCAAGTAGGGGCTCTTTGTTTCTGCATCATGCCCACCTCCTGACTTGAGTTCCTGGCCAATATTGGCACAGAAATAAAAAAATAAATGATAAAGCAAGTAATTACTCTCAATATGTAGCAACAGTGGCTCTTGACATTCAAGACTCTGCTTTTGGCTAAACCTCTGCTGTGTAAATAGATAACTGGTTTAGGTTATTCTGTGTTATGAGATACAAAGATGAGTAATAGCCCGTATTTTTGGTTCCCAAGTCCTAGAATTACACTGTTGGAATGAATTACTTTCCTGAAGTTTATGGTGTGACACATCATATGAGCAATTGCTGCTTCTCTCCGTCGCCGCACTAAAATAGTCCAGGCTGGGCTAAAGCACACGAGTGCAGGTGAGGGCAGGGTGAGCACCTCTCTCCTTGGAGCAGAGGGTGATGCTGCCTGCAGAACCAAGCAGCTGAAACTTCACCACGGGCACGTGTCCTCACCCAAACACCAGCACGTGTCCCACACACACGGGCACGGGGGACTGGTGCCAGCTCCTGCTTTAGGAGGGCTTGTGAATCTCAGAGAGAGAGAGGCGGGGGAGGGTGAAGCTGACTGGCACCAAACTGCACAAAAACAGTCACAGCAAGGCCCTGAGGAAAAAAATAAACCTGAGAAGGAACAGCTTAAAGGACCAAACGTTGCCTGCAGAAATCTGGGAGCCAGAGCTGCTGCCACCAGAGAAGACACATTTTGCATCCCCTTTGTAAGCAGTATGGAATTGCCATGAAGCAGGGAAGAGGGTCACACTCATCCTAGGAATGCCCCGTCCGTGTGTCCACGCAGGAGGCACCAGCTCCTGTTGGGCAGCTTCCCAGACCTGCCAACAACCCAACAAGGTTCTGCTGCTCCAGGCAGGAGGAACCTCCAGGTGCTCAGCGAGCAGAAGTCCAAGTCATCCTCTCTCCTTCTGCCAGTGACACTTGGGGAAATCCCGGCTCAGGAAGTTGTGCTTCTGTAGACAGTTGCTTGGCCAGAGGTCAGTTTACCTCATGGCCGGGATGCTCTGCAGCAGTGCTGCTTCACTCAGTCTTGCCAAGACAGCGTTTTTCTTGGAGTTGACCCTCCCAAAGTTCTCCTCGGTGCTGGAAGTCTGCTTTGAAAACTCACACTTTTCAGTTTCTGCTGTGCCTCCATACGAAATTCAAGTCACAGTGTGCCTGCAGTGCAGTGCTGCTGGGAACCACGTCTTGGGTGCCAGCACAAAGCTGAACACAAACCCAGAATAATACTGGGGCAGGAGGGGAGATCCAAGACAACAGGCTGTCTCTTGGCACAGGAACGCACCTCAGAGAGGCAGCAAGCCCTCGTGGCTGCCAGCAAACAGGTTCTCTTAAGGGCCTGTTCGAGGAGCCCAAGTCAAGAGGTCCTGAACAATGCCCACGTCAGATGCCTGCAGCAACAACTACAGGAACACTTCCACTGCAGTGGCCCCAGCTCGGCAAATAATGTTCTAACATGTTTAACTTTGCAGAGAACAGAGGATGGCACATGACCTTGCAAAATCAGGCTGTGACATTTTGAGGACTTTTGAAGAGCTTTCCCCACTTACCCGACCGCTTGGATTGTTTCCCTCTGCAAATCCTCAGTCTAAGAGAGAGGCAATTCCTGCTGGCTGCTGCCAAAGGGAGCTTCGGCTGAATTGAGAGGAAACTGGTTTGAAAAAGAATCCAGCAAGAACTGTGGGATTTGGCCAGGAGACCAACAGAGAACAAGAGAAGCAACTTCAACTATCAGAGGGACTATTTAGCTGTCGGAGGGACAACCCCCTGTCTTTTTCCTCTTTTTTTCCCTCTTCTTTTTTTTTCTTTCAGAGTCTACTTCCGGCAGACCTGCTGGAGATGGTGCCAATCCAGGCAGCAGCACTCACTCCCAGCACCATCCTGGAGCATCCTGACTATGCCAATGCAGCTCAGAGCTGCAGCTCAGGGCACAGGCAAAGGGAAGGCTGGAGACTTGGACTTCTGCACCCAAATCACAAACCTTTACTGTCTAGTTTAAGCTTAGCCAGGAGAATGAGACAAAGAGCCAGACCACGGAGATATTTTGCAGCCATCAGTACTGCAAGTCCATATCCAGCTTCTTTCTTTTTGCTGTGCCCAAGGCGGCAATAAATTCCGTTTCTTTCCTCCCTTATTTCCAGTGATAGCTGTCTGGCTTCACTTGCAGCTTGCTTTGTATTTACCACTGTTCTCACCGCAAAAATCTGAGCTCCGTTTTCAAAACCAGCTGGTGATTTTGGGTGGCCAATTCAAATCATATTAAACAGACCTAACTCTGAAGCCTGCACAACTGTCAGCACAGTCCCAAAATCAACCCCTTCAAGGGCATCTCATTTTGGGCAATCAACCAGCCAGGCACAGAACAAGTCGTTCATCACAACCAAATCCAAGGATTAGAAAATGCCAACTTCATTCTCTGGGTAGAGTTTATTCTTTCCTCTAACTGTTCCAACTTCGCAAATTTTACAGTGCAGTAAAGGAATGGGGTTTTTTATACAGCAAGTTCCAGTATCTTAAGAAATAAAGCACTAAAGAAAAGGGTATTTCGGTATTTGCTCTAATTGTAGAAAAAATCGGCAATCAGAAAAGGTAGGGAGGAGTCACTGCTGTTAAGGTATTTTCTTTTCTTCTGACTCTAACAGCGCAAGAGTTTGGGGTGTAGCAATACACAAACCCAGCTGCTGTAGAGGAGTCCAGGATAAATGTCTCAGCAGGCAGCAGGCCACTGGCTCTGCTGGCAGACTAGACACGGCCTGGAAAACTTGAAATCAGCCCCTGAAGAAACATCAACTCTTCCAGACAAGAAAGTAGCTCCGAGTACATTCACTCATGTACTTCAGATTCCTGGTAGCCTGAAGGGAAAGACTCCAACGGCCAGGGGAAAAAAAAGAACATCCCACCATTCCCTACAGCCCAAACATGACAGAAGCCAGCAGTGTAGAGAGGTATTCAGGAGGACTTTAGATAAGCAAATGATCATAAGGCCTCTTGATGCCACAGCCAACTTAAACATAATCCCTAAAAGCATAAGCAGGATGTATTTGTTAAAGTAAGAAAAGGTATTAATTACACCTGTCCAAGGCACTGGGGACTATTATTAGGTTGCTGTATCCAGTTCTGGTGCCAGTAATTAAAAAATCATGTTGAAGCTTTGGAAAGAGTCCTGAAAAGAGCTTCAGAACAGTCTGAGGTCCAACAACTGTTTGTCGTAGCAACAGAGTGAAGCTCAAAATATTTAATTAAGAGAATGCTAAGCACTGACTCAATGATTTTCTGCAAGCACCTACATGAGGGAAAGATTTCTGATAACAGAAAGCTCTTTAATAAAATTGAAATGAACAGCCCAAAAGGTAAATTGGGCAAACTCAGGCTATTTGTCTTCAACACGTCTGTTACCTCACATCATACTTATGGGGAACTTTGTGCCATGTTCCACAGGCAACTGTGGTTATCCTTCCCCGGACTTCTGCTGTGCTGTTTCCACCGAGCCAGCTGCCCTTTCCGTCTCACCATCTGTGTCACTCCCTGCTCAAACAGGGACAGACAGACACATCCTGACCTGTCAGCGTCCCTGGCACCTGGAACAGACAGACCTTTACAGCTCAGGGACCAGCAGGAGATGGTTTGGAGGCAACTGGGGTGCCACAATGCCCCTACCCAACCACTCGGAAAAGAAATCCCCATAAAATACATTTTTCCTTGGTTCTACATGTCCAAAGCAGCAGCATTTGTACCAGACACAAGTGCCACAGGGTCAGAGACTGCCTGGGAAGCTGGAACACAGAACAGCCTCATCCATGGGAAGGAACTTGGTTTATGGTTTATCTTTAGTGGGTCACGGCAGGGATCTGTCTTGCCTTTGGCAGAAAGAAATCAATTCCAGCAACCTTCCAGCGCTCTCTTGGTCAGCTCATTAATGGGGCAGCCGTAACTGCATCCGTGAGGGAGAGCAGCACATTTTTACCTCCCTGGCCTCTAAGGATATCTACACAAGTCAAGAGAGATTATGCAGAGACTGATGAAAGTAGTGGTGGCAGAAAGCCAGACAGAGACATACACGAGGATGCACTAAAAGGTTCCAAAAGAAATCCTTACAGAGCTTGTCAAAACCAGCCTCCAGGCCGGAGACATTTCCTGCAAAGAACAATCTTGTCTCCGAGCGCCTGGGACAGACGGGTTTGCCTTGCCTTGCCATTGACAAAATGCAAAACATCCATCAAATATCACTTTCCAAAATCTCCCTGTTTTTCAGAAAAGGGCTTTTTGACCCCCGTTCCTAAAGTAAGACTGACATGACAAAACACTGGAGGAAAACCCTAAACTGAAGGAATGAGCAGCTATCAGGGAAGACTTTCCTCAGGGAAGCACACAGGGAGCCCGATGTGCAGATGGAAAACCCCTTTGGACCAACGAGGTCCTCACTCCACATCACTGGAAGTTGGTGGCTGCTCCCAGCCACTCCCAGGGGCAACCAGAGCGATGAGTGCTGGGAAGAGGAGGTTCCCTGCACCCAGACGTGTCCCCAGCAGGCTGGCAGGACAAGAGAAGGGACATGGGAGCGCACAGACAATGCTTCAGCTGCCAGCGTGTCCCACATCCCACCCAGCTGTTCCTGATAAACCATAACTCACCCTCCTAACGCTGAGAGCTTCCCCTGGCACAGAGAGATGGATGAAGGTCCCAGGTTACGAGCGGGGAAGTAGAAGCAGAGCAGTGATACCAATGACATTCCTCCAGCACCGATCCCTGCAGGAGACACCCAGCAGCCAACGCGGCTTCCCATTTTCCTGGTTGTGGGATATGTTTCCCATTAAATAGCCCCTGTTTCACATTTTAGTGATCTTATGCAGAACTCATGGAAGGCTAAGTGCCCCTGATTTAATACCAATACAGCTCTCTGGCTTTAAGGAAGAGAAAAACCAACAACCCAATCCCCGTGAGCCACTGCTTTCGAGGCCCAGGTAATACCCTCCTTTGTAGTGGTTTAAAACACAGCAGATAAAACATTTACAACTGCCAGGAGCCAGGAAAAAGGTGTCTCCAATAAAGATTTTATATACAAATAATACGCTCTCTCCCTCAGCTCCGTGGACATTATTCACAGAAAATAAATTTATTCTCTGAAAAAAATGTTTCCATGACAATCTTCCACAACAGACAGAGAGCAAAGGAACTTTATTTTATATAACTTGCCTTTTTTTAGTTCTCTTTGTTGCAATGGCTTTCCTCCCAGTGCCTCTGATCTCACATGACAAATGAGAAGCACTGTGGGTATAGCACCAAAGGTGTTGAACCCAGAGCTCAGCCGGACCAGAGCAGAGCAAACACTGACAGAAAAGGAGACTTTGGTCAGGACAGCAGCAGATTCTGTTAATTTTTCGCAGGAGTTTTCCCTGGGGGACCACGGTGACTCCTCCCAGGCCAAACTTTCCATGAGGATAAGGTCTGACCCTGCTCTCTGCTAGCACTGACTCTGAGCACAGATCAGCACACAGGTGTGGCACGGGTTCACTGAGCCAGCTCGCGGAGGGGTGCCTCTGTACTAGGTGGGCCCCAGAGTGGCTTCTCTCCTGCTCCAGAAAAGCCAGCCCAGTTCCCCTCATAGCACAACCTCCAGCCCACCAAACTGCTCTCAACACTGAGTTCATCTCCTGCAGGAGATCGGCCACCAGACAACCCCGCAGTGAAACACAGCATGAGCTGTTTTGCTGAGCCATGGGAGAGGGAGCTTTGGGTTTTCTGCTCTTCAACTCATCTGAAAATAACAGCTCAGCCAATCAGGAGCTGAAGGAACCAAAGTGGGGCAAGCAGAGCAGCACCAGCATGGCCTGAGTCCAGCCAGTTTGCTCCGGTGCACTTGTATCCCACACTGCCAGGTGAGCACCAGCACTGCAATCCACCTAATTCGTCTCCTGGCTGGTATCTCCCCAGTTATTGGCTTTGGACAGCTTTGATGCCTCTCCATAACCTTGAAGAAAAGCACAGTCAGCTGTAAACCCTCAGCTCATTTCCGTGCCACTGCTCAGACGACACAACAGCTTGGGGTCCAGGCAGACTGTCACAATTCAGTCACCACAAGGTTTGTCACGACTGCTTTCCTGCCAGGGTTGTATCCTTGTGAAGAGCAAGTGGTTCTCATTAATAACCTCCCTTTTCCCAACTGCAGGCAAACAAAACTCCTGAGGGCAGAGGGACAAAGAGCTGCATCTGCTGAAATGCAAGAAGCTGCAGCAGCATCCTGCAGGTCACTGGAGTCACAGGAGACACTGCACAATGCAGGAAGCAAGACGTGCTCTAATTGCCAAGACATTTAGAGATAACACATGCCTTTGGAAATGGGCATACAGCTCTACATACCATTAAACAAGTTAAAATTACAAAACTTGCAGGAACAAGTACACGGATCCAGATGTGAGCGTCACCTGGTGTCAATTCAACCCAAAACACTCGGCTTCCCTCCATCCTGCATCTGCCACTGAAAGGATAACAGTCTGTAGGAAAAGCAGCACATTGCTGACATGAGGCATCCTTAAAACTGCTGAACGCAAACTTGAAAGCAGATTATCTCAAGAGGATAAGGAACTGCCACATGCGCATCAATTCAGCTCATTGCAGAACAAGTTGCAAGCTACAGCTGAAAAACATTAAGGCAGTCTTTCTGAAGTCGGACTGTGCATTAATGAACAGGCTCCCCGCCTATCCAAGCTCATTCCTGCTCACATCCAGTGTGCAACACAGGAAAGAGAGAGAGGGAAGAGTGTGGCTTCATAACCAATTTTCACCTGGTTATCTTCCAGGTGAAACAGTCTGAGCAGCTGGGAGCACATCGGCAGTTTGGCTTCACTCTGCCTTCTGCTAAAAACTCTTGCAAGCTCCATAACACCTATCAGGGAACACTACACTGACACAGCAGCCTGGTCCTGCTCCCAGCCAAGTCCTCAGTGCTGCCACTGCAACCACAACACTGTTCTCCAAAACATTTCCTGGAGTGTTGCATGTTAACAGAAGTGTGTGTGGAGTGGCTTTAGCACAAATTCTGGATCTGCACACACAGACACAAACCCCTGTGAACAGAACAGTGTCAAAGCTGCGAAAGCAAACACCTAGAAGCAAGAAAATGTCAAAATCCAGGCTGCAGAAACACCCTCGTTTTGTTTCCTCGGTGCATGTAATTAAGAGTGGCACATCATCCAGGTGCAACAGTTGGCAGCTGTTTAATAAAGTGGAACAGCATCCTGGGAAAAAGCCACCCTGTGGATTGGCAGTCAGTGCTTTCCAAAATAAGCATTTTTTTTTCTTTTTTGGATAGAGATAAAATTTGAAAATATGTAGAGAAACAGGTAAAGATAAAACTACTAATTAAATGTAAGTGAGAGAGCAAATGCATCCAGGAAACTGATATGCAAGTATCACTGGGGGAAGAAAAAAACCCCACCAGATCAAATTTCAAATTAAAATCCTGCAGCTTTACCCTCTGAGCCCCTGAAAACAATGAAGGTGTCACAGTTTTACCTGCAACCTCACAATACCTGGGAGGGAGGAAAAAGGAAAAGGTTGAACGGAAAGACCTGTGAACACCGCGGCAACTCAACTTCTGTCTGCACTGAGGCAACCTGCTGACCCATTTGGTTGGCAGGATGGTTTGAAAGTGACACCACACACACCCTCAAGGCCCCCAAAACTCAGAAAGGGTAAAGACAGAGGCAAAGATCCTAGAAGTGTACATGGGCATGTACCAAATTCCCCAAGTTTTAAACCAGTGCTACTGCCTGGGAAATGCTGGATCTTGAAATACAGACAAGGATGACAGTACCCCCCAGTGTTGAATTCCCCAGCAGCGATGTCACCAGGGAGGAAACGGCCACCCGGGGCATCAACAGGGCAAGATCCTCACCTGCCAACACCCCCAAAAGCCACCAAGTCTCCATTCCCTGAAGCCTGTGGTGAAAGACATAGGGAAAGAGTGAATTTACTCACGGCAAAATTTAACTCTGTGACACAAAGAGGCATTTCCAGGTCTCTGCAGGGAGGCTGCTCTGCCCGCTCACCCACCCCTCCACCTCCGGGGGGGCTCAAATATGCCTTTTTTTTTCTCTACCTTTTTAACAAAGAAATGCATTCTGAACATGAACTCTTCTTTGAAAAGGCCACCTTTAATATTAATTGCTTTGCCTCCATAGAAAAACTGGTAAATTGTATTTTTAGCCACTGCTTCCCACTGTTGCAGAAAGCCTCTTGACTAAGTGTAACTAAAAACGTACCTTGTTCCAGCTCAACAATAGCACTAAAGAAAATGATAAACAAAGCTTTCCGTGGATGAGAAATCAAATGAGTCAATTTGCCTTGGTGACTTTTTTTTTTGTGGTGCCAAAGATTACACCAAAAAGCAGTTAAATATAATCTTGGATCAGGTTTGTTTACAGGGACTTTGGCTCGATATATTGCCAATGTGTTGTCACTCCACAATGCTGTACAGAGTTATTGGGACATTTCGCTGGGGCCTGCAGCAGATAACGGAATAGATAACACAGAGTGTGCTAACAGAGCCTCAAATCACCCCACCACGGTGATGGCAACGTACTCTCAGCTCCACAAGAATGCAAAAAGTAAGTATATTTTTATAAAAATATACCTTTTTAAAATAAAAATATCTCTCTTTATAAAGGAATGAGATATCTGCTTTCCCTGATCCCCATCACCCAGCAATTGACTTGGAACAATCCAAGAGTATGTTTTGCACAGGCTCCCAAAGTCACCCAAATACAGCTCACTCAGCAGGGCTCCAGAGCCACAATTTAAAGCTAAATTGGCTTGCTCTTCATAGAGGAGCTATGTTTCCTTAGGATTAGCAATAAAGACTGCCCGAGTCGAGCTGACAAATCAGCCTTTTGCCCCAAAATGTCAGATTACAGGCTGCGATATTTCATTCAAAAGCCATGGAAAGAATAATCCGTTCAACATTCTCCTGTGCTCAGCTAAAATGCACTTAATTGCATCAGGCCCCACCAAGGGTTTTCCAAGCCCAGAAAATAATAACATGCGTGGCACTATGGCAGCACAAACCACAAGCAGCACCACAAGAGGTGTGGGTTAAAGCCCACTGATGAAAACCTGGGTAGGGAAGGTTTAAAAATCTCACCTCAGCTCACCCTCCCGAGCTCGTAGGAGCTGCCCATCCCACACAGGTCACGCCGAGTGCACCACCCATCAGCTGCCCTGCTAAAGGAACCAGTGCCTGGCCCATGGAATGTGCCATCCCATCCCTCTTGAAGACCTTGCCAGATTCCAGTAATGTCAGGGTGAGGTAATGGCAGATTTTTGGCACCCGCTTGGCATCGCCTCGACTGTGTACAATGCCTTGTGTCAGGGCAATGGATCCAAGCCTGGCTGGGAGCTCATTAATCCACGGATTTCATTCCCAAACACACAATTTTCTGAGACAATAATGTGCATTAACTCCTCTGGAGTTGCTAAAGTCTGCTGCAAATCAAAACCTGTTTGGGCCCCCGCTACTGAAGTCTGACATTTCAGTGACCATAAGGGGCCCGGGCTCTGCCAGAACAGCTCCCAGACAGCAGGAGGAAGACTCTGCTTAGGGCAATTTCATCGAATTTAGGCAATGCCCTCGGCTCAACAGCGGCTTTACAGACAAAAATCAGATGTCAATTGGGGTTTTTTTGCTTTCAACACACAGAGGCACTAATCCCAGAATAACAGGCCTGTAAAACATCCGCTTAGAAAAATGCAGTGATCCCAGTGATCCACAGGAGACGGCCGTGTTTCCCCACTCTGCTGCACTGGACTCCCCTTGTGAGCACACGAAGTGCTCACTCCTGCAGATCAACTTTTCCTCTGCAAGTGAAAAACTGGGACACTCTACACAGCCAGCTGCTGCCTCGGGGCATGGAAGTGGGGACAGGATCGGGCCCTTAAGGAGCAACCTTCCCTTCTGGCCTCGGGAGGAGCAAGGTGGGAATGGGATCAGGAAGAGAAGTGCCTGGCGGCCAGAGAGCAGGGACTTGTTGGCAGCCAGTCATGGCAGGATGCTATGGTGGAAGTGCTTAAGAAATGGTTGATGTCCACAGCCAAGAGCAACGATCTCTCCCCACAGAGCCTCCTCCCATGACCTGCTGCCAACAAATCCCTGCTCTCTGGCCGCCAGGCACTTCTCTTCCTGATCCCATTCCCACCCTTGCCAGCCTCAGCCTCCCCGCTGACACAGCCCTGTGCTCCGAAAGGAAGGAGCTCGGGTAAGCAGATGTTTCCCTTCTCTCCCTGCTATCCCAGGCGGAGCTCCGTCGCCTGTGGTGGGCTCCATGCAGGCAGAGCTGCGAGGCACAGCCGGCTTGGGCACATCTCAGCTGCCTCTGGCTGGGGGCCACGCCAGAGCTCGGCACAGGAACGTGCCCAGGAGAGCTGAGTTTCCATCAGCTCCGACCTGGGGTGAAACCCTCACGTGGGGTCACGCCTGGGATGGAAAGCATTCACCCCTGGGGTGAGAGGAAGGAACCTCACTCAGAGAGGACCTCACCTGAAACAAATCATTAATAACTCTTATCTCCTACCCATTAATTCAAACTGCTTATGCACAAATAGCTGGAACTAAAGTGGGTTTCTGGGAAGGTGGACCTTTGATTAGTCAGTTTGAAAGTATGTGACTGATCCTTCACCCACTGCCAGCGAGAGCTTCCTCTGGTGCCACGGCACAGGATCAAGTCAGACAGAGCTCTGCGATCACCCTGTCTGTCCTCAAAGATGGACACGGCACCTTGGCAGGAAGGAAGCGTGACTTGCTGAGTTTCTGCTTGTCACTTTGTCACAGTGTGTGTTGTTCAAGACACTGAGGGAGAAAAAAACCCGAATCAAGCAGCAGACCTGGGAGCTGAGACATAGGGGTGTGTGGTGGATCTTTTTTATTTTTTTCCCCTCTTAACAGACTGAGATAAATGTAGCAAACCCAAAATGTGGAGGTGGGGAGGACGTGTGTGTGCATGTGCCTTTTATCAACTGGAGGATCATTGGATGTTTCTGTTACCAAGGAGAAGCACACGCTTGGTAACAGAGGAGAGCAACATTTATTTATTCTTTTGCATTCCTATATGATAATATCCACTAACCTTATCATTTTTCACATGATGAGATTCTCAGAGTCCTATATTAAATTTCACTCCGTGACAAATTTACTGGAATGAAAAAATAACTACCCGAGAGTGCAAGAATGCAATCATCAACAGCGGCACGTTTGCAGTGCTGCTGGAGCTGGAGGGAATTACACCGCACACAGCCCCACGGCTCCAGGGAGGCTTCACCAACAACCCAGCATCCTGCTTCGGGGAGGGAACCCTCTGCTAAGATACAAGACAGGCAGAAGTCCGATAGCTCACAGAATCCCGGAGTCATTTAGGCTGGAAAAGACCTCAGAGATCACCGAGTCCAAGCTGTGACCGATCCCACCTTGTCCCCAGCCCAGAGCACTGAGTGCCACCTCCAGTCCTTCCTTGGATGCCTCCAGGGATGGGGACTCCAAACCTCCCTGGGCAGCCCCTGCCAATGCTTAACAACCCTTTCCATGGAGAAATTCCTGCTGATGTCCAGCCTGAGCCTCCCCTGGCCCAGCCTGAGGCCGTTCCCTCTCCTCCTGTCCCTGTTCCCTGGGAGCAGAGCCCAACCTGCGCGGCTGTCCCCTCCTGCCAGGGAGTTGTGCAGAGCCACAAGGTGCCCTCTGAGCCTCCTTTTCTCAGCGATAAACAACCCCAGCTCCCCCTCACAGCACTTAGAAGTTGTGTGGATAAACAAGAGCAGCACAACTCTTTGTCGGGGGCTCTGGGGGGCTCGTCCCTGCTCGATTTACTGCCCAGCCAAGCCCCCGCTGCTCTTTATAACGCTGTGACCTGTCCTAACGGATGGGTAAGAGCCTCCACTGAAGGGCTCTGGATAAAAACCAAAAAGCAGAGACCCTGCACGGACTTTTCCAACCAGCACCTTGGGGAAGAACCATCCGGGGTGCACCTCCACCAGCAAAGACATTTGCCGTGCGTTGTACCAACAACTTGAGACGGCCGGACTGTGCCCCCTTCCCTCGGCATCTCCCATCGCCTGGTGCGCGACAAGTACCTGTGTGTACCCACGCGTGATATGTCGCGACTACACTGCACACAGCGACGGCTGCCCAGCAACACAAGCCCCACCAAAAACCCCACTTTTCTCACAAAAAAAGTAAGCAAGCAAACG
>NW_024581367.1:14028-30391 GCF_017639235.1 Corvus kubaryi
ATATGAAAAGAAAATTTAAAATTAAAAGAAAAAAGAGACAGGTCAAGGCAGCCGAAGTATTGCAAGAGGAAGGCGAGACTGCAGCCGCGGAAAGCTCGGCGGGCGCGGGGGAAGCGCCCGGCGGAGCCGCGGGAAGTTGGGGACGGCGCCGAGCGGGCTCCTCCATCCTCACGGGGAACTCATCCTCTGGAAGGACTTCTCCATCCTGCCGGGGGGCTCAGCCTCCGGGAGGGCTCCTCCGTCCTCCCGGGGGGCTCAGCACACCCCGCACACCAGCCAGCCCCCCGTTTTCCCGCCGTGGTGCCCCCGGGGGGCTCCCGGCGGGCGCGGTACCTTCTCTCCGGTGAGCACATGCAGCCCCTCGCGGACCTTGGCGAAGGAGCCCTCTCCCAGCTTCCTGCCGATCAGGTAGTTGCCGACCCTCTTGGTGTGCTGGAAGTCGCGGAGCCGCTCCCGGGGCGCGGCGGCGCTGAGCCAGGCGGCCAGGAAGGAGCCGCCGTCCGCCGCCGCCCGCCGCGCCTCCCCGCCCGCCGCCACGGCCGCCGGCTCGCCCAGGAGCCCATCGCCCGCCGCCGCCGGCATGCCCGGCTCTCCTTGCCCCTGCTCCTGCTCCGGCCGCTGCCTCCGGGGCGGTCACCGAAGTTGCTGCGGGGAGCGGAGCGGCGGCTGCAGCAGAGGGGCCGCGGGGCGGAGCGGGGCGGGCGGGGGCCGGCACTGGGGCGAGCCGAGGTGCCCCGGGCTGCCGCCCCTCCTTGGAGCCGGCGCCTCCTCCCGTTCCTCCTCCCCGCTCCAGCCTCACGCCGGCAGCGGGGCAGGGGGAGGAGGGACCGGCGGACGGAGGGGGAACGGCTCCATTCAGTTTGAATTTGCGGTAATTTAATCCGCTCGCACGCGGCGGGAGCAGCTGCAATCCAGACCCGACAGCCTGGGGGTTTGCACACCCGGCTGTTCCCCCCGGCATCCCAGCGCGGGGCTGCAGCGTATCCCTCTCCCGGGAATTAACCCGGCGCTCCCGGGCGCGGCCGCCACTCGCTCTGCATGTGGCTCTGCTTCACTGCTGCCCGGGAGCAGCTTTTGTGTTGCTTTCCCCCACCTCCCTTCGCGAGCACGTCCGAGTCCTTCTCGCCGCCGTGTCGGAAAGGCGCGATGGCCACCGCCGCTCCGGCGGCTCCGTTCCGCTCCCTCCCCGCTTCTTTCACCGCCCGCTTCTCCATCTTATCCCCCCCGGCGCTCGGGGTTCCGGCCGAGCTCCCCCCATCCCGCCGCCTGCATCCCCCGAATGCTCCCCCGCCGGGAGCGAGGAGGCGACCCGGGCGCCCATCGGCTGCAGGCCGAGTCCATGGGACTGTCACTGCCCGACCGGCCTTCCCCACCCCGTGGGGAGGGAGAAGGAACGAGTACACTGCCATTGTCGCTGCGGAGCCCCCTCCCACCCAGCTGGGAAGCGGGAGCGGAGGAGAGCAGGGATGAAAGAGGAGACAGAGCCGGCAAAGCCACCCTGCTCTGAGTTTCTCATGGTCAGTGATGCTCTGCCCTCCTCTTTGTCTCTGTCGGTCAGTGATGCTGGCAACCTTCCGCTTGTGCTGGGGGAGATCTGATGGAGCAGTTAATTCACTGAAATGCCTCATAAGGATTTTAACCTCCAACCCATCTTTAGTTGTATCAGCCAGAAAGCCTTAAAGGGCTCCTATTCGTCCTTAAGCACAATCCACATTTTCAAGTTTTGCCTGCGTGCTTGTGTTAGGGAATACTTTGAAATATGAAAGGAACCACGTACACCCTAACAGATGTGAGTTGTGTCACCAAAACCTCCTGTTGAGGTGCAGCTGTACCTGGCACCAGCCAACCTAGAGCTCCCATGCCGTGCCATGCCATGCCATGCCATGCCATGCCATGCCATGCCATGCCATCCCATCCCATCCCATCCTATCCCATCCCATCTTGCCACATGCAAGGCGGTGAACACACCTCTCCCAGTTGTTTAAGCTCTTCTTTGACTCCTTAAAAATGTAAATCTGATTTTGTATCACAATGCTGTCCGTTGGTTTTTGTCTCGACTCCCATCACTTGGCTGGGAGGACCATCCAGCTCCAGTCCCTGCTTCTGGAGGAGTCTCACTGCATTGCTGACGGAATTTTGGCTGGCACAGGTGCTGATGAGCCGTGTGCTCCTTCCACACCACTTTTCCCTGACATCACTGCTTTGCTTGCACTCCCTACCGTAAGCCAGAGCTGAGCAATGCCCTGCTTTCCCCATCCCAACGTAAGGGATAACAATTTGTCGTCTCCCCTGTGTCAGCACAGGCTTCCCAAGCCACAGTTAATCAGATTAAAACATCCCCAGGCTTGGCTTTGGGCAGAAGGTGCTGGAGGAGGCTGGTGGTGAGGAGCTCCGGGCTGTCTGAGCGGGATGAGGTGTGGAAATCTGGCACCTCGGGATGACCCAGAGATGCTTGGGGTGCGGCCAGGGCAGGAACTCTTCCCACCCAGCACCCAGCACCAAGCCAGACACCCCTGGTCAGCCCTCCTGGCCCAGCCAGGTCAGGAGCTGTGCTGGTCTTCCCCCACACTTAGGAGCAGCTCTTATCCAGAGACCCCCTCTTTCTTTGCAGGGGGAAGAAAGCATCTGCTGGGAAGAGGAGGAGAGGGAGGGAAGGAGGGAGGGAGGGAGGGAGGGGGTGCCAGTGCTGGGGTGCAGGTGGTGGGTGAAGGCCTCCACTGCAGGGCAGATCACCAGCAGGGAGAACTGTGGAAGCAGACTCGGCTTTCTGGAGCTCAGCTGGCCACATTCCATCATCTGAATCTCTCACTGAGCTCTCCAAAATGCATTCCCAGTGGCTAAACACATTCTCAGGGCTGAGAACCCTGGAACTGGCTCCACACCACCATGCTCCATTGAAATATATGTCTTCAGATGAAATTTCAAACAAAACAGAAATCCAGCACTGTCCCAGTAGGCAGAAACTGGAGAAGGGAAAGCTTCAAAGCCCATAAATAATAGTTTGGTCTGAAAATCTCCGCTCATTGCATGTACTGGGTACATTTACAAGCATTACAGCACATGGCCACCTAAAACAAGAGTCTGCACGTCCTCTGACCTAACACTATCCTGGGAGTGCTTTGTGCCTTGTGGGAAGGTGTAGGGACACAAGACCATGCCCCACTGCCTGAACTGATGGCAGCTGGGGTGCACTTTGGCAGGACACGTCCAGGAGAGAGCTGCACTGATGTTTCCTCAATCAAAGCTGGAGTGGGAAGGCGCCAGGAGTGGCCCTGTGTTTGCAGAGAAGGTGACCAAGTCCTTGCACAGGTGAGGACAGTGGCAAGGCAGGATGGTTCCATGGTGAGCCTGGGTCTGTGTCACCGTTCCTCTGGTCAGCATGACAAATGTGAAGGTTTTAACAACACTGCTGCGTGGGATCAAAGACAAAAAGTAGGGGGGAAGCTGTAGTGCAGACAGTTACATTGGGAGACTGAAATGTACAGATTGCTTTCGAGATGGGGAGAGCCTATATCCTGTCTTATTTAAATACAGGGCTGTGCTTAGAGGGTTTGGAGCCAGACCCTTTGCCTGCCTAAAGGAATATCCCTTCAGAGACCCAGGCAGGCAGAGCGGGGTGCCTTTGTTTGGGCTCCACTCCACTAACAGAAACATGGTTTGGCCACTGCGAGGATTAAACAGATGTTAATGGTGTGTTTTCCAGTCAAACACCTGAAAATCAGCCCCTTTGAAAAATAAAACTGGCGAGAAATGTCCATTGCAGCAAACATGGGGAGAGTTCTGAAAGAACCCAGTGAATATTTTTTTTTTAATTGCCTCAACTCAAGGACTTAATGAGTTGACAGTATCCTTTTACCAGGCGAGACTGCTGCCTTCTCACGATTCCCATCCTGTCCAGCTGTGCCCATCAGGGTGCAGTCTGGATGAAAAGGGGATCAAAGGCTGCATTCATTTCTGTCCATGCTTTAATTTAAATTTAACTCCAGTGTGCTTTATTTTGAGCTGCAGACTTTCTAGGTAATGACATTTTCTGATTAACTGTTGAAATTACAAATGAATTAAAGGCAGTAGTCTGTCTTCAGGTTGCAAAAGCTGTAATAACAAGCTACTAAAAATAATATAGAGCTTGATTTATGCCCACAAAAGCAAAGAAATTCAGAGTCTCACCCTGACAGTATTGTCCTTTGCCATCTCCAGCCTTTTAAAATACTGCAGTAAAATGGATTATTGGCTTGTGGACTGGGAGTTTTACAGACACGAGGGAGGATGAGGCCCCCGGGCCAAATCCCCAGTGTCAAGGTCTACCTGGGCTGAATCCTTACTGGGAACTCGCAATTGTGCTGCAGGAGAGCACCGAGTACATTCTGTCCTGGTCAAATTAAAGGTGGTAATTCAACATTTCCCTGCCACATCAGCAGGCCTTTTGCAGCCAGTGGTTAACTGCTGACTTAGTCAGGTCACAGGAGATAGCCTGGCTTAGTGCTGATAGGCTAAAAAAAGAGAAAGTCAGGCCATTATTGCTTATGCTTTCCTGGGTATTTCATCCTGCTTTAAAATAATTGGGGATTTTTGGAGGTTTTGGTTTGGGTTTTGGGGGTTTTTTTGACAGCTGTTTAATTTTGTAATATTTGGGGTTCAGATATTACAGGTTAAAAGAGTTTAAATTAATTTAAAGGAGATTTTTTGAAGTGAGGATGTATTTTTTCTTAGATAATTTTTTAAGGGGTTTACAGTGTTTGAATCCCTGAGTTCAGGCAGAGGAGAACCTGTGTTGGCTGGCACTGCCACAATAACAGGAAGGAGCCAAAACATGGACAGCAGGGAGAGGAGAATCCTCTCCATATGCCAGGGATGTCCAGGATCAGCTGAGGACGTTGCGACTTCTGTGCCGGTCCTGCAGATGCCATTCAGCTGACAGGGACAGGTGCCTTCCTAAACCCATGATGGAGAATGAATGTACTTCACTTTTCCATGGTTTCAGGATCCTGCAAATGTTGTCCTCAAAAATATTCAGAACTTAGTTATATATACATGTATGTTTCTATGTGTGTGTATATATATATATATATATTTTTGCAAATTTACCTGAGTAAGCATTGAACCATTAGATGACTTCTACAGAAATGTGTTGGCAGTGGGGTGATCTGGTACTGTACCTCCAAAAGCTCTGCTAGACCCAGAAAAATCTCCGGTTTGCTCCCTGCAGCTTCTGTCCTGCAGGTCTCTGCAGCCAGCACATAAACTGAGCACTTGGAGGTATCATAAAGCAAATGGAATTTAATAGCAAAGTGACTAGCAGGGGGTTGCTGTACTGGTGCTGTTATTCTTTTTCACATTTCATTAATTGAGAAGTTCAATTTCTGAATTTCAGTTAAACTGCTGCGAAGCCCTCCCTGCAGTGCACACTGTCGTGTAATTTGGGACCTTGCATTTAAGTTTCATTTACATGTAAGAGAACACAAGAGGATTGTATGAGAAATGCTCTGTCTTTTCAAAAAGCTTTTAGGTATCAGTGATGGATGAGATGTGAAGAACAAGGAGATCAGACCGTTGTGAATCCCTGGGTTTAGTGTGTCCTGCAGGAAAAGGGGTGAGGTGTTGGGAATGCTGACAGAGCCCCTGCAGTGGCCTCCTTGGGTCAGTCCCTGGTGTTCCCGTGCTCTGAGAGCTGTTTCAGTGCATGATGAGGATGGAGATGGGGTTGAAATAAAGTTTTACATCCCAGGAGGGACTGCTGCTGGTCCAACCACTCCTGCCAGTGCCATACCACAGTGACAATTCAGAACCAAGATGCCCTCAAAACGTGGGGTTGTATCTCCTTACTCTCCTCCTTTTTCTTGGCAACAGGTCAGAAAATATCCCAGTGCCTCAGAGCACAGTCCAGGACTGGCTGTGTGCTTGCATCTTTAGTAAGGGGTGTTCTTTCAGTCAAAGAAAGGCAGAGATTTAAATGCTTCCTTGCAAGAAATATTCCAAACACCTTGTTAAAATGTGACCAAAGCAGCAATTCCGTCCTGAACAAAGACCTCCGTGTTTTGTTTAAGCATGAGAGAATTTGGGATGACTGAATGAACTGCTGGAAAACAGCAAAAGAATCAGATTAAAAACCTTGAAATGAATGCAGTCTTGTACCAAGCTATGAAAATTCATCTTGGCGCTTTGCAGCTGAAAACATTCATTTTCCAAGTGTTTTCCTTTGTGTCCAGGACAGGCTTGCTCCGTGATGACTGCAAGGCTCATTTACAAATCACAGTTACCTTGCTGCAGTCAGGTCTCTGGATGCACCTTCCCAAGCTATGGAAACCACATCAAAGATTCAGGGCTGGGAAGCCCAGTTAGGAAGTGTGCAGTCATTTACAGGTGAATACTCTGGCATATGTTCAGGGCCTGAAACATTTCTGAAGTGATACAAGCTTAAAATAAATCGATTCAATTTTAAATTACGAATCCCTGTGAGGGTGGGGAAGCCCCGGCACAGGGTGCCCAGAGCAGCTGTGGCTGCCCCCATCCCTGGCAGTGTCCAAGGCCAGGTTGGAGAGGGTTTGGAGCAACCTGGGATAGTGGAAGGTGCCCCTGCCCTTGGAATTATTCCATATATATTCCAATCAACAGGTATTTCAGCTCAAGGCCAGGCTTCCAGGTTTTTCGTTGGTGTGCTTCAAAGAAGGACCAACAGGGCTAAACCCAAAAAAAGAAACGTGTTTCTCTGTTACATTGAAATTCTTTCTGTCACCTGCACCTCTTCCCTGTAAAAATTCAGCGTGGGTTTATTCCAGAGCAGGTGCCCATCTGCTGTGACAGAGGTACTTTGGATACACTTCCTTTGCAGGATCAAGAAGGGGTGGCCTGGCAGAGGTCACTTGCTTACTCAAGCATGAAGAACCCCCATGGCACAGTTACCAAAACCTGAGGGGTTTATTTATTTCAATACATTTATTTATTGTAAGACTCCCAGAGGGTGAAATGGTTTTGTTTCGTTTGTTTAATAGCCTGGACTGATAGACATGGTTTAAAAGCCAGCTACATACCGGGCCACCGTTCGTCCCACACAGACTCCCACGGGATGAGTTATCCGAGAGCCTCCCTGCCAGACCCCAGGCACACATCTGAGCACGCAGATGGGCCTTACAGGGAGCCCTGGGGTCAGCGGACGGCGGCTGCAGGAGGCCACTGGGAGAAGCAAATTCCTGAGCTGAGGATGTTTCACAGCGAAAGCAGAGCTTACACTCTCCAGATGTTCCAGTTCAGGGCGTGTCAGGAAAAGCTCTCTGGCTGTTCTCAGCTGTCAAGATAGTGCTCAGAGGAGGGGAAGAGCGAATTCCTGGGGCAGCCTGGGGCCGAGCTGTGCTGTCTCACTGCTCCAAAGTGGGGGGCTTGGGGTCACAGCCTCGGAACCTACACAGGAACCCACACCTGGAAACAAACATGGAATGCACTGGCTGTGCATTTCATGAGGAAACTCTGCAGGTTTGGTTTTCCTTCCCAAAGCTGGGGGACGCACTGGGCAGAGCCTTTCTCCCACAGCTCCTTTGCATCCCACCGTGTTTTAGCCCAGGAAAGGTTCCCTTTCCACACAGCTACGCATCCCCCTCAAGCCCCTGCTCCTGGCTTGGTGCAGCACCTCCAGGGCTGCCCTCAACTCCCTCCCCACGCTCCCCTGGGATCCTTGGCCCAAGCCAGCCTATCTCAACAATGCTTGCTGCACACTCAGAGGGAGCTTTGCTCCCATTTAGTTCCCGTTTCTCTCCAGGTAATTTTTCCTTTCTTGCTTATTTTTCAGTCTCAGAAGTGTTATCAGCAAGCTCAAGCCCCCTGTCACATTGGTTCAAGGAACACAAAGCAGGAGGAGCTCTGGGACCATTTGTCCATGACTCCAACTTCCCCCTTCAACAAAAAAAGAAAGAAAAAACATTGGTGAAATAATATTTCCCATGAGGTTGTGTTGCTCTTTCTCCTACTGGTGCCCTGAGTACGGAGATGGGTTTGTTGCCCCAGCTTCCACTGTGGCTGCTGCTGCTGCAGCCACTTGGGCTCTGATCCCAGAGGTTCCAGGGGGAGAATTGCTTCAAACACTCAGGGGGAGAGAGGTTCCAGTCAACACATCTTTGAAAATCCTTCAGTGGAAAACTGGGAGACAGTTCCTGCTTGATCCAAATGAAATTTTAAAATATTTTACTGGTAGACTTTCTAGAGGAAAAAAAGAAGGAAAAAAAAAAACCCAAAACCCGGATAAAAATATAGTTCTGAATTTGCATATCTACATGATTACAGAATCACTCGCAGATGTGTTTGAATATCAGGTTGATTATTACAAAACCCAGTGGGTTATTCATTCCTGCACCTGTTTCTGTAGCAAGCACATTCTCCCTTGAGTCAGCACTGATCCACCTGGCTGATGAACACTAAGTACCATGAAATATTTGGCAGGGAAGAGGAATTACTCATGAAGACTCTGGCTTTGACAGCACTTTCAGACCCTGCTACTCCCTGTCTGCTCCCAAACGGCCAAAAGAGATAACGTGACTCAGGCACTGGGCGGGCCTTCCTGCCTATCAAAAATAACATTTTAGTCCATGGCTTAAGGGAAAACAAGATGCCCTGAAGAAAAGAAGGCTGCTAAATGATTCGAGCGTCCTGCACTCCTGCAACCCCAGCTGGAAAACTGCACCTCCACAAGTCAAGGAGTTGGTAAACTGAAGAAAATTCAGAAAGGCGCTCTGAGAGTGAAAAAAGATTTAAATAATAAACTTTCCAGTGGAGGAACTTGGTCCTTTTGAGCCTAGCAAAGGGAGGGGGCTCCTGCTCCCCTCCTGAGTACGTACACAGGCTCGCAGACAAGGCTATAATGAGATCCAGGGCTTGGGAGCTGAATCCAGACAAATTCAAGCTATAAAATAAGACACATATTTTTAACAGTGAGGGTAATTAACCAGCACAGCAACCCAGCAAGGCATTATGGCAAAGTCTCCTTCTTTGGAAATCCTTAAATCAAACTCAGATGTGTTTTCTAGGAGCTGCTGTACTCCAAGCAGGAAGGAGCCTGGTGCTGGGTGTCAGGCAGGAAGGTGGCTGAGAGGATCACAGTGGCCCATCTGGCAGGATGAACCAGCAACTCCAATCATTCTTCTGGAACCAACCAGATTCTCCAGGGAGAATCAAGAGAAAGCTTTGCCATGGGAACTGGGAGTTGTTGGAACAGGGAGAGTGGGAAGGTCCAGCAAAGCATATAGGGAGAGGCTCTGACTTTTATTCAATCAGCTGATAGGGCTTGGTCAGCTCTCACGAGCTCGTCTGGAGCTCTTTACAGCTCTATCCGTTCATCTAACAGAGTGCTTCATCTCCTGCCAAAGCCAGCTTCACTTGTCGTGGAGGATGAGTGAAGGAGTCGTCACACGCTCGGCATTAGGGAATGCAAAGGGACAGAGAGGCAGGCTCACAGTGAAGATGAGAGGAAGCTGAAAAACACGGAATGGTGAAGGACAAATGGGACAAAGTTGATTTATGGGATGAATCCAGGGATATATTTAAATACCTAGGGATTGGGTATTTATGTGACTGAAGAATTTTGACTCACAGTTATGATACAACCACTCCTTTAGTCTGTCCCCTAACATACATTAATACAGGATAAGGTGAGAAAAGTGGATGTGGACCTCAAAACAAATAGAATAAGCAGTTTTTAAGCAGTGCGAAGACACACATAAATATATTTAAAGCATAATATTTAAAATCAGTCTGTTTTCAAAAAAGTTTATTTTTAGAAGTAACCCTGGTAATATCACAGGATGATTTTTATATATGAGCAGTACTACTGAAATGTTTGGGCAATCAATAGCCAAGGTTTTATCCAATCAATTAACCAATAACAACATAGATAAATTAGTCATCCCCTTACCAGATTAAAGACTTGTTTCCCTAAAACACAAAAAGCTGTACAAAAAAGCATAATTACATGAGCTTCATCTTCTAAATATTCTAAATAAAATGTTAACAGACCTTAGGGTCACTCAAAGCAGAATACACATCTTCCCAGCCCATGCCAAATGTGCCTCATTGCCAGCTGGTTGCTTTCCAAATAGTGTAATATCAAAAATACAGAAAAGCCCTAAGAATCTTCCCAAAATGTTGGAAATAATTACTTCTGAAGTATGTCCCAATCCCTACATTGAGTAAAATACCAAAATAAAAAATCTTATTTACAAGCACGTGCATTCGACATTAATATATTTCCAACCACACTCACATACTTACAGAAAGGTATTTTTCCTATAATCCACTCTAGGCTCACCCATATTTTTGTAATATGACCCATATTTGTAGATGTAGAGGAATTACAGGAAAACAGAACACAGAAATGCATGTATTGGGGAAAAAAAAACCCCCACCTTTGCAATGTATGTTTCTCATCACACAAAAATCCCCGGGCACGTAAATAAATTTTAAAAACCCCCACTGAACACCAAAAATCCTTGCGCTGTGAAAGAGGCTTTGCTAAGGCAGGCACTAAATTGCCACTGACAATCAGTCACGAGCCTGCAGAGGAGCAGGAGAACCTGGAGAAACGCGGCTCTTTGTAACAGGAAATGAAACATTAAAATGCGGGAAAAGCCCAATGGCTTTGCTGCTTCCAGGAGATGTGGCAGTGAGATGTTGAACTGGAGTCCTTAACCCCCCCCCCTCCTTTTTGCAGTACTCCAGTGTTTTGGAGGAGCACACAAGCCTACAAACCCATCCCACAGCTTGTTTCCTCTCTTTAAGGAAGAGAAGATCCACACACGCACAGGAATGTTTATTTTGGCAGGGTTTGTTGCACTAATCATTTACGTTTGAAATGATGGGATTTCTACCTCGCCAAAAAAAATCAGAAAACCCAACCCACAACCAAAACCCAATCGGACCCGAAGCAGTGAGTTTTGCGAATGAAGCATTTCACAGCTGATGCTGACAGAAGGCACAGCATTACTGGAGCACCGAGTGCAGGGACCAGTGCCAGAAGCTGCCTGTGGCCTGTGCAGGACACCACGGCACACACGGGGCTCACACCCCACTGCCGAGCACCTGCAGCCATCCAGAGGGCTACTGAGCCTGCTTTCCCCATGAAACAGAGTTCTGTGGAAGCATGCACTCGGGACGAGCCCAGCTCACACGCCATGAGCGCTCTGCCCAGAGCCAGCCCTCCCCGGTGCTCCTCGTGTCTTTCCTCCTTTCACAGCTCCTGGGCTTTTATCTCCCGCCAGCCAGCGGGCAAGTGTTTGATGTTGGCACACAATCAACACTGGAGGTGGTTTCCAACTGCTTTCCCTTCCCAGACTCCAGTGTTCAGACCTCACAAAGCCCAGGAGCCCTTCGGATTGCTTAGGAACTTGGCATTAGGGACTTTCTTTCCAGGATCTGAGGGGAGCCTACAAGAAAGCTGGGGAGGGACAGGGGACAGGGGCCTGGAGGGACAGGACAAGGGGGAATGGCTTCCTATTGCCAGAGGGAAGGTTTAGATTGGATACTGGGAAGAAATTCTTCCCTGTGCACAGGCTGCCCAGAGCAGCTGTGGCTGTCCCTGGATCCCTGGCAGTGTCCAAGGCCAGGTTGGATGGGGCTTGGAGCACCCTGGGATAGTGGAAGGTGTCCCTGCCCATAGCAGGAATGGGACTGGATGATTCTATGATGATTCTACCATTTGGATGGGGTTTGATAGGGTTTAATTCAGCCCTGAATCACAAAAATGATCATCCTCTGCAAGCATCCTTCTGCACACAACGTAGAAAACAATCTGCTTAGTGCCCATGGTGCAGTCTGTGTGTGTGGGGGTGTGTTTACATATATATACACATATATAAAAAATTATGTTTTTACTAAGAAAATGAAACAGGTTTTTGTGTTCTCACACTTGGTTTTCTGACTGAAAAGAACTCAGGCTGGGGAATTTTGGATGCAAGCAGGGCTAAGTGCTTTTATTGAGAGCAAAGCAAAAGGTCTGAAAGTGAATCCTGAAAATAAATCAGTATAAAAATATGGTGCTGGAAAGATAGCTGTGGGCACTGGCAGGTGAAAGGGACAGGAGGTGACGACTGTGGCTCTTGGTGTAATGCACTGACACCTCATCAAACCCCTGGCAGACCCTGATCAAAGGTTTATTCAAGGAGCAGCCCAGACAAACCACTTCCGTTCCTTCCCTGATTTACACGGGCGCTGTGGTCTGCACAAGAACGCACCGCCAGCCTTGGGGAACAGCCGAGGGCGGCTGCTGCCACTTTCCGTGCTCCTCCCACCTGCGAGCGCAGAGCTCCGTCCCTGCGGATCTGGCTACAGGGAGGAGCTGGGTTGTTGTGACGAGTTCAGGATAGCGTCCCTGATGTTTGGCAAAGTGTTACCAACTTAGAAGGTTAAGGTAAGAAGGTTCTCATTGGGGTGGCTTGTCAAAAGTGGGTTACGCTGGAGAACAGAACAACGCAGACTCCGTGAAGGATATAAACACCAGAACTTGGGGAAGAAGGGCAAGTAGAAGTACAAAAAACCTGAGTTGATAAAGCCTTTTTCAGTGGAAAATAATCTTTAGACCATACCTCAACATTTCAGAGCAAAGCGCTGGAAACTGCCTTTAGATTATTCTCGCTTTAAAAACAAACAACCCCCCACCAACACCCAGGAATTTTGCTTGATGACCGTCCTCTGAATTCAGGGACACGTCAGATCCTTCGTACTGAGCAAGGAAACAGAGTTCTTTTGTGAAGCAACAAGTTCCTGGACTTTGTTCTTGAATCTGCGCCCCTCATGTGCTACGAGATCAAAGTGATCTTTTATCCTGTGAATTCACATTGGCCCAGGATATTTACTGACACTCCTCAGACACGGTTTCAGGGAGAGCAAATTGTGTTTCCCTGGTTTACCCCTCTTAGTGCGGACATCAGGGCCATCTCCTGGCCATTGCAGGCGCTGGCGGAGCAGCAGTAAACTGAAAAAAAAAAGGTTTGAAATCGAAGCTGTGAAGCCTGTCAGGAATTATTTGCTCCCCAATACCCGCATAGGATTTGATCTCCAAAGTACCAAGGAAAACTTTTATCATCTTTGACCTAAAAACTGTCTCTTGCATAGGACTTCTTTCTCCTCCTTAAAGTATAATCCAGCTAGAATTCTTCTTTTTTTTTTTTTTTTTTTTTTTTTAACCAGTGTATTGCAAAACCAAAAATGCTTACAAGTTAATTAGTTACACATTCCTTCTCAGGCTTAAATACTTCGTGTTTACACCCCATAGAAAAGCACTGATAGCACCCAGAATTTTATTGTACCCCATGGCCCAATTTTATCGTACCCTCTGAGCTGCCCTCTACCCCTTCTTCTGAACCAGGCTCAGCTGAACCGAGCTGTGTTCAACCGATCCGAATCTCATGGAGCTCAGACGAATGGAGCTGAGCCGAGCTGAGCCGAGCACAGCTGAGTTCAGCCGCACAGAGCCGAGCCAGCGAAGTGAACCGAGTTAAGCTGAACCCACTCAAGCTCAGCCGAACCAAGCCGAATCTCACAAACTCAGCCGAACTGAGCCAGAGGAAGCGAGCTCAGCCGAATGGAGAAGAGCTCCGCTGAACCGAACCCAGCTCACACGAACACAGGCGAGCTCAGATGAACCTACTCGAACCAAACCGAGCTGGGTGACCTCAGACGAGCTCAGACGACCCCGGCCAAGCTCAGCCAAGCTGACCCGAGTTCGGCCGGACCCCGAAAAGCCCCGCTGAACTGAACCGAGCAGAACCGAGCTCAGCCGAGCCCCGCCGAACTGAAATTCAGCCGAACTTGCATTTCCTGATGTGTAAAGGGACAAGGACTCTGCTGAATCCCAGCACACGAGTGAGAACAGCAGCAAAAGCTCCACGTGAAGTTGATTTACCCCCTTGGAACCAGCCAACATCACAAAAGGCAAAGACACCGACAGATAAGCAATATTATTTATTTTCTTCCACCACTCCTTGGTGGCTTTATAAAAAATACATTAATGACACCTTGAACGTGTCCCACAGCATTCCCAAACTTCGAACCGCTGGGATCGCACAGTGATTCCAACACATTCCAGTGGCAAGCGCTTCGCCCGGGGAGCTGCTCTGGCTGCTCTCGTGACCATTAATTAGCGCGAGCGCAGTCACTGCCTAATGAACTCCTGCCCGACCCTGCACTGCCGTTCGTAGCCGTGCTGAAAGGAATGAGAGGAGGTGTCTTTACAAACAAGACAGTCATAAAGCCAGATACCGATAGGTGAAAGAACCGACCGAGAAGCGCCGAGTTCAGCCAAGGGGAGCCGGGCTCCGCTGATAGGACTCCCCTTCCCCCTCAAGATGGGACCTTCAGTCCAGCCCTTAACCCAGTTCTTGAGGTGGGTTTTTAAAGAAGAAACTGGAAACTTTGCTATGACTTGCTCTGTACCAAGGGTGAAGGGAACTGCCACAGCTGCTCCTGGGAAAGAGAAGAGCGATAAGCGCTTCCAGTGATTGTGAATGGGTGTCACTGAGGGCAAGAACAAGAAGGATGTGAGATATTTGGGAGAGACTGCCTGATTCTGGGGTTGGGAAAAGACAAGACACAGCTCTAAGTGCTGGTGGGGAACTGAGCAAGGAAATGGGACAGACCTAAAAAGGAGCAGATATGGATAGGGCAGGAGGAAACTTCTGGTGTACAAACCATAACAGCTAAAAGAGGTGTGGTTCTGCCAGAAAAACAAACTAGTGGTGGGGTGGATGGAATGATAGAACCGCAGGTTCCTGCCTCCTCCTCCCTGAGTCCTCTTCCCAGTTGCTTCCCAAGCTTCACCTTTAAAGAATAGCTGATGAGTCCTGGCCTAGAAGCAATTAGTTCCACATAACAGGGCTGAAGACAATATCTCATCTACTGCTGTATCCTTAGGGCTTCAAAGGTGGGGAGGAAAATTACAGTGGGGAGAAAAATGTAACCCAAAAGTGAGAACAGAAATGGAAAATTTTTGAAAAGCTGCCTTGATGTCCTGGAGCCATAGCTTCAGAGGGGAGAAAGAAGACGTCTTAGACTAAAAGCCAGTGTTTCAGTGGCTGACAAACCTAACAACACAAAATCCAAAAAGCAAGATAAAATAAAGGGGATTAAAAAGAAAATAATTCTTTTTAATACTTGGGAGAAAGAAAAATAGAAACTTTATAACCTGAAATTTATATTTATTGCTAATGAAAGCTTAAAATATCTGTGCCTGAGAAGACTAACTCAACAGGGATTTTGCATAATGGTAATTCAAAAAGCAGAAACAGACCCCAAAAGTCTCACCAACAGGCCCAGCAGGTAGGCAGGTTTGGCATTTTCTTTATTGCGCTGCAGGTGTATTCAAGACATCTCTCCTCTTTGTTTGACAGAAGCAAGAAAAAAAACTCTTACCAAAACAGGATGTTTCCTTTCCAGTCTATCAAGTAGCTACACACCACCAGCTAGCTATCCACATTTTAAAATCAGCTGGAGAACTTGCATCCCAGAGACCTGGGGACTGTCTGAGGAGAACTCTGGCCAGCTCTGTTAATTGTTAACCATCCCTGGAACAGCAGGGATGCTGGAGGAGGATGGAAGAGTTCCAGTGTCCCAGTAGCCAAAGAGACCAACCTGGTCAAGCCAGGTCACTCTTAGGCAGTGCTGTGAGTGATGTCCTTTTTTGAGGGAAGTGTGATTTGAAGGATAAAGGCAGCTACACATCTGTGATTTACAGTGAGGGTGGTCATGCACCACATCCAAATACTGAATGGGCTTTCTTACTGCAAGAGATCTGTCTGGAGCCAGCAGGGACCCCAGGAGCCCAGGGGCCCTGAATTGAGCCTCTCCGAGAGCAAGAAACATGGATGAGGCATGAGACCTGCAGATCCAGCTCTCTGGGCATCCAGCTTGGGTTTTTCTCCAACATTACACTGTCTGGTAGGAAAGCGACAGCCAGAAGATTTGTGTTGTGCACGGCTATCAGGAATGCACAGCCTCCAGTGAAATGCATGGGACACCGGGAAGGAGCTCGCCCTGTCCTCCTTCCACTGTGTGAAGTTCCAGCCTTGGCCAGGAACTTTCTCCAGCCACAAACCCTTACTTTTCTGTATCGTTTTGGATGATGATGATGATGATGATGATTATTATTATTATTATTGAAGCAAATGTTAATGCTCTGGATCCCAGCAATGTGATCATCAGCTGCCTTGGCAGGCTAATGGGTTTGAAATCATTGGTCCCATGCTCCAGACCTTTTGTCTTATTTCTGTGGGATAGTGCAGTGCTGACAAAAGGGACTGGGACATGGATTCCTCACTGCAGGGCTTGCACAGGCATTGGCCTTCCCCCCCTCTCCCGAACTCACCCATCAAACTTGGCACCCAGTTATTCG
>NW_024581368.1:0-13928 GCF_017639235.1 Corvus kubaryi
TTGGCTTTTCCCGGCTTTGAATACACAACTGGAGATGATATCCCTCCGTGACAATTTTCTTAAACTATAGTCAAGCGTTGGCTTTGCATGATTAAACAGGATAAAAACACACTATGAAAAACAAAATCATTTTGGTACCACTCTCCTGGCACATTTCTTTTTTCTGCTTTTTCTCTCTTGTGAGAGCTGGAGAGGGACTTGGGACAAGGACAAGCGGAATGGCTTCCCACTGCCAGAAGGCAGGGCTAGATGGGATATTGGGAAGGAATGCCTGGCTGTGAGGGTCGCGAGGCCCTGGCACAGGGTGCCCAGAGCAGCTGTGGCTGCCCCTGGATCCCTGGAAACGTTCAAGCTTCCTGGTCATCTGCACCTACCCTTTGACACCAATGCCTTGGAATTGAAGGGTAAAACTGCAGGAATTGGGGCTTCCTAGTGTGTGCTAAGAGCCAGGACACAGTATTGCTGAGTGTGTTATTGGCTGAATGTGTGTCTGCTAAGGAAAGATCATTCTGATGACATAGCCCTGATAAAGAGGTAAGGCTGAACACCACACACGAGAGCTGCTGGGTGAACTCAGAGCGGCATCAGAACCATAAACACCTGGGGGCTACATTCCTGACTACTCACATTAAAGAGACAACATTTAGTCATCAGATAAAACAACAGGTAAATCAGCTTAATTTTGCCATTTCTGAAAGCCTCAGGTGATTCACCAAGGAAAGGGACTTAAATTAGTACATTCTTTCATCCAACAAGATAGAATTGAGCACAGAGGCTTGCACAGATTATTTAGACAGCAAACCACAGGATTTACTCTGGTGAGAACAAACAAACTCACAGGTTACAGAAACATGACATACCGCACTGTACGCTGGCAGCACAATGCAATCTGTGCAAGAGTTAAAAAAAATTTAAAAGCTGGTATTTTCCACAGCTGCAGGGTACAAAACATGGAGTGGTAACAGTACAGAGCAGCAGTCTATTATTCATACTGGTAAGTCACCCCCAACTCATTGACAAAAAAAAAAGCACATTACACGTGCCTTAGCTCAGCTCTGGAGGTGGAGCAACCCCCTGAACCCAGAGCCAACCATGTGACTACTTAAGGACTTCTCCATCATCACCAAGAATTAGCTTTCTATGCCTTAAGGACAAACTTTCCCCTTAATTTTGACAGATACCTGGTCAGGCACCCCACCAATCCCAGCAGACAAGCAAAGCAGGGTTGGGATTCACCCCAGCTCTGAGCGACCTTTCCCCCTTCAGGACCCCTTCCTTCAGGTCCAAGAGATCCCCCTGCACAGCTGACAGAGCTGACCAAGGTGGAAACAGCAGATTTGTGCCAGCAATACCCTGTTCTAGGGATCAAACTCTGCATGGAGCTACCCCAGGGCTGACTTAGCTAAATATCCCTGATTCTGAGTTCATCCAGAGGTAGACCAAGGCAAGTGAAGACCAAATGTGCCCAGACAGATTTAACACACAGAGCCTCCTGTGCAGCGTAGATATGTGTGCATGCACCTGGAAATTTCATTCAAGCAGAAGGAAAAAGCATTCAGTAGAGAAAATACTGTAGATGTTGGGTAATCATAAAACAAACACATTCGAGCTTTCACAGCCTACTCAAGACATGCCAATTACTCAGCTTTGCTCTCCCAAGCTTCAAGTAGGGGCTCTTTGTTTCTGCATCATGCCCACCTCCTGACTTGAGTTCCTGGCCAATATTGGCACAGAAATAAAAAAATAAATGATAAAGCAAGTAATTACTCTCAATATGTAGCAACAGTGGCTCTTGACATTCAAGACTCTGCTTTTGGCTAAACCTCTGCTGTGTAAATAGATAACTGGTTTAGGTTATTCTGTGTTATGAGATACAAAGATGAGTAATAGCCCGTATTTTTGGTTCCCAAGTCCTAGAATTACACTGTTGGAATGAATTACTTTCCTGAAGTTTATGGTGTGACACATCATATGAGCAATTGCTGCTTCTCTCCGTCGCCGCACTAAAATAGTCCAGGCTGGGCTAAAGCACACGAGTGCAGGTGAGGGCAGGGTGAGCACCTCTCTCCTTGGAGCAGAGGGTGATGCTGCCTGCAGAACCAAGCAGCTGAAACTTCACCACGGGCACGTGTCCTCACCCAAACACCAGCACGTGTCCCACACACACGGGCACGGGGGACTGGTGCCAGCTCCTGCTTTAGGAGGGCTTGTGAATCTCAGAGAGAGAGAGGCGGGGGAGGGTGAAGCTGACTGGCACCAAACTGCACAAAAACAGTCACAGCAAGGCCCTGAGGAAAAAAATAAACCTGAGAAGGAACAGCTTAAAGGACCAAACGTTGCCTGCAGAAATCTGGGAGCCAGAGCTGCTGCCACCAGAGAAGACACATTTTGCATCCCCTTTGTAAGCAGTATGGAATTGCCATGAAGCAGGGAAGAGGGTCACACTCATCCTAGGAATGCCCCGTCCGTGTGTCCACGCAGGAGGCACCAGCTCCTGTTGGGCAGCTTCCCAGACCTGCCAACAACCCAACAAGGTTCTGCTGCTCCAGGCAGGAGGAACCTCCAGGTGCTCAGCGAGCAGAAGTCCAAGTCATGCTCTCTCCTTCTGCCAGTGACACTTGGGGAAATCCCGGCTCAGGAAGTTGTGCTTCTGTAGACAGTTGCTTGGCCAGAGGTCAGTTTACCTCATGGCCGGGATGCTCTGCAGCAGTGCTGCTTCACTCAGTCTTGCCAAGACAGCGTTTTTCTTGGAGTTGACCCTCCCAAAGTTCTCCTCGGTGCTGGAAGTCTGCTTTGAAAACTCACACTTTTCAGTTTCTGCTGTGCCTCCATACGAAATTCAAGTCACAGTGTGCCTGCAGTGCAGTGCTGCTGGGAACCACGTCTTGGGTGCCAGCACAAAGCTGAACACAAACCCAGAATAATACTGGGGCAGGAGGGGAGATCCAAGACAACAGGCTGTCTCTTGGCACAGGAACGCACCTCAGAGAGGCAGCAAGCCCTCGTGGCTGCCAGCAAACAGGTTCTCTTAAGGGCCTGTTCGAGGAGCCCAAGTCAAGAGGTCCTGAACAATGCCCACGTCAGATGCCTGCAGCAACAACTACAGGAACACTTCCACTGCAGTGGCCCCAGCTCGGCAAATAATGTTCTAACATGTTTAACTTTGCAGAGAACAGAGGATGGCACATGACCTTGCAAAATCAGGCTGTGACATTTTGAGGACTTTTGAAGAGCTTTCCCCACTTACCCGACCGCTTGGATTGTTTCCCTCTGCAAATCCTCAGTCTAAGAGAGAGGCAATTCCTGCTGGCTGCTGCCAAAGGGAGCTTCGGCTGAATTGAGAGGAAACTGGTTTGAAAAAGAATCCAGCAAGAACTGTGGGATTTGGCCAGGAGACCAACAGAGAACAAGAGAAGCAACTTCAACTATCAGAGGGACTATTTAGCTGTCGGAGGGACAACCCCCTGTCTTTTTCCTCTTTTTTTCCCTCTTCTTTTTTTTTCTTTCAGAGTCTACTTCCGGCAGACCTGCTGGAGATGGTGCCAATCCAGGCAGCAGCACTCACTCCCAGCACCATCCTGGAGCATCCTGACTATGCCAATGCAGCTCAGAGCTGCAGCTCAGGGCACAGGCAAAGGGAAGGCTGGAGACTTGGACTTCTGCACCCAAATCACAAACCTTTACTGTCTAGTTTAAGCTTAGCCAGGAGAATGAGACAAAGAGCCAGACCACGGAGATATTTTGCAGCCATCAGTACTGCAAGTCCATATCCAGCTTCTTTCTTTTTGCTGTGCCCAAGGCGGCAATAAATTCCGTTTCTTTCCTCCCTTATTTCCAGTGATAGCTGTCTGGCTTCACTTGCAGCTTGCTTTGTATTTACCACTGTTCTCACCGCAAAAATCTGAGCTCCGTTTTCAAAACCAGCTGGTGATTTTGGGTGGCCAATTCAAATCATATTAAACAGACCTAACTCTGAAGCCTGCACAACTGTCAGCACAGTCCCAAAATCAACCCCTTCAAGGGCATCTCATTTTGGGCAATCAACCAGCCAGGCACAGAACAAGTCGTTCATCACAACCAAATCCAAGGATTAGAAAATGCCAACTTCATTCTCTGGGTAGAGTTTATTCTTTCCTCTAACTGTTCCAACTTCGCAAATTTTACAGTGCAGTAAAGGAATGGGGTTTTTTATACAGCAAGTTCCAGTATCTTAAGAAATAAAGCACTAAAGAAAAGGGTATTTCGGTATTTGCTCTAATTGTAGAAAAAATCGGCAATCAGAAAAGGTAGGGAGGAGTCACTGCTGTTAAGGTATTTTCTTTTCTTCTGACTCTAACAGCGCAAGAGTTTGGGGTGTAGCAATACACAAACCCAGCTGCTGTAGAGGAGTCCAGGATAAATGTCTCAGCAGGCAGCAGGCCACTGGCTCTGCTGGCAGACTAGACACGGCCTGGAAAACTTGAAATCAGCCCCTGAAGAAACATCAACTCTTCCAGACAAGAAAGTAGCTCCGAGTACATTCACTCATGTACTTCAGATTCCTGGTAGCCTGAAGGGAAAGACTCCAACGGCCAGGGGAAAAAAAAGAACATCCCACCATTCCCTACAGCCCAAACATGACAGAAGCCAGCAGTGTAGAGAGGTATTCAGGAGGACTTTAGATAAGCAAATGATCGTAAGGCCTCTTGATGCCACAGCCAACTTAAACATAATCCCTAAAAGCATAAGCAGGATGTATTTGTTAAAGTAAGAAAAGGTATTAATTACACCTGTCCAAGGCACTGGGGACTATTATTAGGTTGCTGTATCCAGTTCTGGTGCCAGTAATTAAAAAATCATGTTGAAGCTTTGGAAAGAGTCCTGAAAAGAGCTTCAGAACAGTCTGAGGTCCAACAACTGTTTGTCGTAGCAACAGAGTGAAGCTCAAAATATTTAATTAAGAGAATGCTAAGCACTGACTCAATGATTTTCTGCAAGCACCTACATGAGGGAAAGATTTCTGATAACAGAAAGCTCTTTAATAAAATTGAAATGAACAGCCCAAAAGGTAAATTGGGCAAACTCAGGCTATTTGTCTTCAACACGTCTGTTACCTCACATCATACTTATGGGGAACTTTGTGCCATGTTCCACAGGCAACTGTGGTTATCCTTCCCCGGACTTCTGCTGTGCTGTTTCCACCGAGCCAGCTGCCCTTTCCGTCTCACCATCTGTGTCACTCCCTGCTCAAACAGGGACAGACAGACACATCCTGACCTGTCAGCGTCCCTGGCACCTGGAACAGACAGACCTTTACAGCTCAGGGACCAGCAGGAGATGGTTTGGAGGCAACTGGGGTGCCACAATGCCCCTACCCAACCACTCGGAAAAGAAATCCCCATAAAATACATTTTTCCTTGGTTCTACATGTCCAAAGCAGCAGCATTTGTACCAGACACAAGTGCCACAGGGTCAGAGACTGCCTGGGAAGCTGGAACACAGAACAGCCTCATCCATGGGAAGGAACTTGGTTTATGGTTTATCTTTAGTGGGTCACGGCAGGGATCTGTCTTGCCTTTGGCAGAAAGAAATCAATTCCAGCAACCTTCCAGCGCTCTCTTGGTCAGCTCATTAATGGGGCAGCCGTAACTGCATCCGTGAGGGAGAGCAGCACATTTTTACCTCCCTGGCCTCTAAGGATATCTACACAAGTCAAGAGAGATTATGCAGAGACTGATGAAAGTAGTGGTGGCAGAAAGCCAGACAGAGACATACACGAGGATGCACTAAAAGGTTCCAAAAGAAATCCTTACAGAGCTTGTCAAAACCAGCCTCCAGGCCGGAGACATTTCCTGCAAAGAACAATCTTGTCTCCGAGCGCCTGGGACAGACGGGTTTGCCTTGCCTTGCCATTGACAAAATGCAAAACATCCATCAAATATCACTTTCCAAAATCTCCCTGTTTTTCAGAAAAGGGCTTTTTGACCCCCGTTCCTAAAGTAAGACTGACATGACAAAACACTGGAGGAAAACCCTAAACTGAAGGAATGAGCAGCTATCAGGGAAGACTTTCCTCAGGGAAGCACACAGGGAGCCCGATGTGCAGATGGAAAACCCCTTTGGACCAACGAGGTCCTCACTCCACATCACTGGAAGTTGGTGGCTGCTCCCAGCCACTCCCAGGGGCAACCAGAGCGATGAGTGCTGGGAAGAGGAGGTTCCCTGCACCCAGACGTGTCCCCAGCAGGCTGGCAGGACAAGAGAAGGGACATGGGAGCGCACAGACAATGCTTCAGCTGCCAGCGTGTCCCACATCCCACCCAGCTGTTCCTGATAAACCATAACTCACCCTCCTAACGCTGAGAGCTTCCCCTGGCACAGAGAGATGGATGAAGGTCCCAGGTTACGAGCGGGGAAGTAGAAGCAGAGCAGTGATACCAATGACATTCCTCCAGCACCGATCCCTGCAGGAGACACCCAGCAGCCAACGCGGCTTCCCATTTTCCTGGTTGTGGGATATGTTTCCCATTAAATAGCCCCTGTTTCACATTTTAGTGATCTTATGCAGAACTCATGGAAGGCTAAGTGCCCCTGATTTAATACCAATACAGCTCTCTGGCTTTAAGGAAGAGAAAAACCAACAACCCAATCCCCGTGAGCCACTGCTTTCGAGGCCCAGGTAATACCCTCCTTTGTAGTGGTTTAAAACACAGCAGATAAAACATTTACAACTGCCAGGAGCCAGGAAAAAGGTGTCTCCAATAAAGATTTTATATACAAATAATACGCTCTCTCCCTCAGCTCCGTGGACATTATTCACAGAAAATAAATTTATTCTCTGAAAAAAATGTTTCCATGACAATCTTCCACAACAGACAGAGAGCAAAGGAACTTTATTTTATATAACTTGCCTTTTTTTAGTTCTCTTTGTTGCAATGGCTTTCCTCCCAGTGCCTCTGATCTCACATGACAAATGAGAAGCACTGTGGGTATAGCACCAAAGGTGTTGAACCCAGAGCTCAGCCGGACCAGAGCAGAGCAAACACTGACAGAAAAGGAGACTTTGGTCAGGACAGCAGCAGATTCTGTTAATTTTTCGCAGGAGTTTTCCCTGGGGGACCACGGTGACTCCTCCCAGGCCAAACTTTCCATGAGGATAAGGTCTGACCCTGCTCTCTGCTAGCACTGACTCTGAGCACAGATCAGCACACAGGTGTGGCACGGGTTCACTGAGCCAGCTCGCGGAGGGGTGCCTCTGTACTAGGTGGGCCCCAGAGTGGCTTCTCTCCTGCTCCAGAAAAGCCAGCCCAGTTCCCCTCATAGCACAACCTCCAGCCCACCAAACTGCTCTCAACACTGAGTTCATCTCCTGCAGGAGATCGGCCACCAGACAACCCCGCAGTGAAACACAGCATGAGCTGTTTTGCTGAGCCATGGGAGAGGGAGCTTTGGGTTTTCTGCTCTTCAACTCATCTGAAAATAACAGCTCAGCCAATCAGGAGCTGAAGGAACCAAAGTGGGGCAAGCAGAGCAGCACCAGCATGGCCTGAGTCCAGCCAGTTTGCTCCGGTGCACTTGTATCCCACACTGCCAGGTGAGCACCAGCACTGCAATCCACCTAATTCGTCTCCTGGCTGGTATCTCCCCAGTTATTGGCTTTGGACAGCTTTGATGCCTCTCCATAACCTTGAAGAAAAGCACAGTCAGCTGTAAACCCTCAGCTCATTTCCGTGCCACTGCTCAGACGACACAACAGCTTGGGGTCCAGGCAGACTGTCACAATTCAGTCACCACAAGGTTTGTCACGACTGCTTTCCTGCCAGGGTTGTATCCTTGTGAAGAGCAAGTGGTTCTCATTAATAACCTCCCTTTTCCCAACTGCAGGCAAACAAAACTCCTGAGGGCAGAGGGACAAAGAGCTGCATCTGCTGAAATGCAAGAAGCTGCAGCAGCATCCTGCAGGTCACTGGAGTCACAGGAGACACTGCACAATGCAGGAAGCAAGACGTGCTCTAATTGCCAAGACATTTAGAGATAACACATGCCTTTGGAAATGGGCATACAGCTCTACATACCATTAAACAAGTTAAAATTACAAAACTTGCAGGAACAAGTACACGGATCCAGATGTGAGCGTCACCTGGTGTCAATTCAACCCAAAACACTCGGCTTCCCTCCATCCTGCATCTGCCACTGAAAGGATAACAGTCTGTAGGAAAAGCAGCACATTGCTGACATGAGGCATCCTTAAAACTGCTGAACGCAAACTTGAAAGCAGATTATCTCAAGAGGATAAGGAACTGCCACATGCGCATCAATTCAGCTCATTGCAGAACAAGTTGCAAGCTACAGCTGAAAAACATTAAGGCAGTCTTTCTGAAGTCGGACTGTGCATTAATGAACAGGCTCCCCGCCTATCCAAGCTCATTCCTGCTCACATCCAGTGTGCAACACAGGAAAGAGAGAGAGGGAAGAGTGTGGCTTCATAACCAATTTTCACCTGGTTATCTTCCAGGTGAAACAGTCTGAGCAGCTGGGAGCACATCGGCAGTTTGGCTTCACTCTGCCTTCTGCTAAAAACTCTTGCAAGCTCCATAACACCTATCAGGGAACACTACACTGACACAGCAGCCTGGTCCTGCTCCCAGCCAAGTCCTCAGTGCTGCCACTGCAACCACAACACTGTTCTCCAAAACATTTCCTGGAGTGTTGCATGTTAACAGAAGTGTGTGTGGAGTGGCTTTAGCACAAATTCTGGATCTGCACACACAGACACAAACCCCTGTGAACAGAACAGTGTCAAAGCTGCGAAAGCAAACACCTAGAAGCAAGAAAATGTCAAAATCCAGGCTGCAGAAACACCCTCGTTTTGTTTCCTCGGTGCATGTAATTAAGAGTGGCACATCATCCAGGTGCAACAGTTGGCAGCTGTTTAATAAAGTGGAACAGCATCCTGGGAAAAAGCCACCCTGTGGATTGGCAGTCAGTGCTTTCCAAAATAAGCATTTTTTTTTCTTTTTTGGATAGAGATAAAATTTGAAAATATGTAGAGAAACAGGTAAAGATAAAACTACTAATTAAATGTAAGTGAGAGAGCAAATGCATCCAGGAAACTGATATGCAAGTATCACTGGGGGAAGAAAAAAACCCCACCAGATCAAATTTCAAATTAAAATCCTGCAGCTTTACCCTCTGAGCCCCTGAAAACAATGAAGGTGTCACAGTTTTACCTGCAACCTCACAATACCTGGGAGGGAGGAAAAAGGAAAAGGTTGAACGGAAAGACCTGTGAACACCGCGGCAACTCAACTTCTGTCTGCACTGAGGCAACCTGCTGACCCATTTGGTTGGCAGGATGGTTTGAAAGTGACACCACACACACCCTCAAGGCCCCCAAAACTCAGAAAGGGTAAAGACAGAGGCAAAGATCCTAGAAGTGTACATGGGCATGTACCAAATTCCCCAAGTTTTAAACCAGTGCTACTGCCTGGGAAATGCTGGATCTTGAAATACAGACAAGGATGACAGTACCCCCCAGTGTTGAATTCCCCAGCAGCGATGTCACCAGGGAGGAAACGGCCACCCGGGGCATCAACAGGGCAAGATCCTCACCTGCCAACACCCCCAAAAGCCACCAAGTCTCCATTCCCTGAAGCCTGTGGTGAAAGACATAGGGAAAGAGTGAATTTACTCACGGCAAAATTTAACTCTGTGACACAAAGAGGCATTTCCAGGTCTCTGCAGGGAGGCTGCTCTGCCCGCTCACCCACCCCTCCACCTCCGGGGGGGCTCAAATATGCCTTTTTTTTTCTCTACCTTTTTAACAAAGAAATGCATTCTGAACATGAACTCTTCTTTGAAAAGGCCACCTTTAATATTAATTGCTTTGCCTCCATAGAAAAACTGGTAAATTGTATTTTTAGCCACTGCTTCCCACTGTTGCAGAAAGCCTCTTGACTAAGTGTAACTAAAAACGTACCTTGTTCCAGCTCAACAATAGCACTAAAGAAAATGATAAACAAAGCTTTCCGTGGATGAGAAATCAAATGAGTCAATTTGCCTTGGTGACTTTTTTTTTTGTGGTGCCAAAGATTACACCAAAAAGCAGTTAAATATAATCTTGGATCAGGTTTGTTTACAGGGACTTTGGCTCGATATATTGCCAATGTGTTGTCACTCCACAATGCTGTACAGAGTTATTGGGACATTTCGCTGGGGCCTGCAGCAGATAACGGAATAGATAACACAGAGTGTGCTAACAGAGCCTCAAATCACCCCACCACGGTGATGGCAACGTACTCTCAGCTCCACAAGAATGCAAAAAGTAAGTATATTTTTATAAAAATATACCTTTTTAAAATAAAAATATCTCTCTTTATAAAGGAATGAGATATCTGCTTTCCCTGATCCCCATCACCCAGCAATTGACTTGGAACAATCCAAGAGTATGTTTTGCACAGGCTCCCAAAGTCACCCAAATACAGCTCACTCAGCAGGGCTCCAGAGCCACAATTTAAAGCTAAATTGGCTTGCTCTTCATAGAGGAGCTATGTTTCCTTAGGATTAGCAATAAAGACTGCCCGAGTCGAGCTGACAAATCAGCCTTTTGCCCCAAAATGTCAGATTACAGGCTGCGATATTTCATTCAAAAGCCATGGAAAGAATAATCCGTTCAACATTCTCCTGTGCTCAGCTAAAATGCACTTAATTGCATCAGGCCCCACCAAGGGTTTTCCAAGCCCAGAAAATAATAACATGCGTGGCACTATGGCAGCACAAACCACAAGCAGCACCACAAGAGGTGTGGGTTAAAGCCCACTGATGAAAACCTGGGTAGGGAAGGTTTAAAAATCTCACCTCAGCTCACCCTCCTGAGCTCGTAGGAGCTGCCCATCCCACACAGGTCACGCCGAGTGCACCACCCATCAGCTGCCCTGCTAAAGGAACCAGTGCCTGGCCCATGGAATGTGCCATCCCATCCCTCTTGAAGACCTTGCCAGATTCCAGTAATGTCAGGGCGAGGTAATGGCAGATTTTTGGCACCCGCTTGGCATCGCCTCGACTGTGTACAATGCCTTGTGTCAGGGCAATGGATCCAAGCCTGGCTGGGAGCTCATTAATCCACGGATTTCATTCCCAAACACACAATTTTCTGAGACAATAATGTGCATTAACTCCTCTGGAGTTGCTAAAGTCTGCTGCAAATCAAAACCTGTTTGGGCCCCCGCTACTGAAGTCTGACATTTCAGTGACCATAAGGGGCCCGGGCTCTGCCAGAACAGCTCCCAGACAGCAGGAGGAAGACTCTGCTTAGGGCAATTTCATCGAATTTAGGCAATGCCCTCGGCTCAACAGCGGCTTTACAGACAAAAATCAGATGTCAATTGGGGTTTTTTTGCTTTCAACACACAGAGGCACTAATCCCAGAATAACAGGCCTGTAAAACATCCGCTTAGAAAAATGCAGTGATCCCAGTGATCCACAGGAGACGGCCGTGTTTCCCCACTCTGCTGCACTGGACTCCCCTTGTGAGCACACGAAGTGCTCACTCCTGCAGATCAACTTTTCCTCTGCAAGTGAAAAACTGGGACACTCTACACAGCCAGCTGCTGCCTCGGGGCATGGAAGTGGGGACAGGATCGGGCCCTTAAGGAGCAACCTTCCCTTCTGGCCTCGGGAGGAGCAAGGTGGGAATGGGATCAGGAAGAGAAGTGCCTGGCGGCCAGAGAGCAGGGACTTGTTGGCAGCCAGTCATGGCAGGATGCTATGGTGGAAGTGCTTAAGAAATGGTTGATGTCCACAGCCAAGAGCAACGATCTCTCCCCACAGAGCCTCCTCCCATGACCTGCTGCCAACAAATCCCTGCTCTCTGGCCGCCAGGCACTTCTCTTCCTGATCCCATTCCCACCCTTGCCAGCCTCAGCCTCCCCGCTGACACAGCCCTGTGCTCCGAAAGGAAGGAGCTCGGGTAAGCAGATGTTTCCCTTCTCTCCCTGCTATCCCAGGCGGAGCTCCGTCGCCTGTGGTGGGCTCCATGCAGGCAGAGCTGCGAGGCACAGCCGGCTTGGGCACATCTCAGCTGCCTCTGGCTGGGGGCCACGCCAGAGCTCGGCACAGGAACGTGCCCAGGAGAGCTGAGTTTCCATCAGCTCCGACCTGGGGTGAAACCCTCACGTGGGGTCACGCCTGGGATGGAAAGCATTCACCCCTGGGGTGAGAGGAAGGAACCTCACTCAGAGAGGACCTCACCTGAAACAAATCATTAATAACTCTTATCTCCTACCCATTAACTCAAACTGCTTATGCACAAATAGCTGGAACTAAAGTGGGTTTCTGGGAAGGTGGACCTTTGATTAGTCAGTTTGAAAGTATGTGACTGATCCTTCACCCACTGCCAGCGAGAGCTTCCTCTGGTGCCACGGCACAGGATCAAGTCAGACAGAGCTCTGCGATCACCCTGTCTGTCCTCAAAGATGGACACGGCACCTTGGCAGGAAGGAAGCGTGACTTGCTGAGTTTCTGCTTGTCACTTTGTCACAGTGTGTGTTGTTCAAGACACTGAGGGAGAAAAAAACCCGAATCAAGCAGCAGACCTGGGAGCTGAGACATAGGGGTGTGTGGTGGATCTTTTTTATTTTTTTCCCCTCTTAACAGACTGAGATAAATGTAGCAAACCCAAAATGTGGAGGTGGGGAGGACGTGTGTGTGCATGTGCCTTTTATCAACTGGAGGATCATTGGATGTTTCTGTTACCAAGGAGAAGCACACGCTTGGTAACAGAGGAGAGCAACATTTATTTATTCTTTTGCATTCCTATATGATAATATCCACTAACCTTATCATTTTTCACATGATGAGATTCTCAGAGTCCTATATTAAATTTCACTCCGTGACAAATTTACTGGAATGAAAAAATAACTACCCGAGAGTGCAAGAATGCAATCATCAACAGCGGCACGTTTGCAGTGCTGCTGGAGCTGGAGGGAATTACACCGCACACAGCCCCACGGCTCCAGGGAGGCTTCACCAACAACCCAGCATCCTGCTTCGGGGAGGGAACCCTCTGCTAAGATACAAGACAGGCAGAAGTCCGATAGCTCACAGAATCCCGGAGTCATTTAGGCTGGAAAAGACCTCAGAGATCACCGAGTCCAAGCTGTGACCGATCCCACCTTGTCCCCAGCCCAGAGCACTGAGTGCCACCTCCAGTCCTTCCTTGGATGCCTCCAGGGATGGGGACTCCAAACCTCCCTGGGCAGCCCCTGCCAATGCTTAACAACCCTTTCCATGGAGAAATTCCTGCTGATGTCCAGCCTGAGCCTCCCCTGGCCCAGCCTGAGGCCGTTCCCTCTCCTCCTGTCCCTGTTCCCTGGGAGCAGAGCCCAACCTGCGCGGCTGTCCCCTCCTGCCAGGGAGTTGTGCAGAGCCACAAGGTGCCCTCTGAGCCTCCTTTTCTCAGCGATAAACAACCCCAGCTCCCCCTCACAGCACTTAGAAGTTGTGTGGATAAACAAGAGCAGCACAACTCTTTGTCGGGGGCTCTGGGGGGCTCGTCCCTGCTCGATTTACTGCCCAGCCAAGCCCCCGCTGCTCTTTATAACGCTGTGACCTGTCCTAACGGATGGGTAAGAGCCTCCACTGAAGGGCTCTGGATAAAAACCAAAAAGCAGAGACCCTGCACGGACTTTTCCAACCAGCACCTTGGGGAAGAACCATCCGGGGTGCACCTCCACCAGCAAAGACATTTGCCGTGCGTTGTACCAACAACTTGAGACGGCCGGACTGTGCCCCCTTCCCTCGGCATCTCCCATCGCCTGGTGCGCGACAAGTACCTGTGTGTACCCACGCGTGATATGTCGCGACTACACTGCACACAGCGACGGCTGCCCAGCAACACAAGCCCCACCAAAAACCCCACTTTTCTCACAAAAAAAGTAAGCAAGCAAACG
>NW_024581368.1:14028-30399 GCF_017639235.1 Corvus kubaryi
ATATGAAAAGAAAATTTAAAATTAAAAGAAAAAAGAGACAGGTCAAGGCAGCCGAAGTATTGCAAGAGGAAGGCGAGACTGCAGCCGCGGAAAGCTCGGCGGGCGCGGGGGAAGCGCCCGGCGGAGCCGCGGGAAGTTGGGGACGGCGCCGAGCGGGCTCCTCCATCCTCACGGGGAACTCATCCTCTGGAAGGACTTCTCCATCCTGCCGGGGGGCTCAGCCTCCGGGAGGGCTCCTCCGTCCTCCCGGGGGGCTCAGCACACCCCGCACACCAGCCAGCCCCCCGTTTTCCCGCCGTGGTGCCCCCGGGGGGCTCCCGGCGGGCGCGGTACCTTCTCTCCGGTGAGCACATGCAGCCCCTCGCGGACCTTGGCGAAGGAGCCCTCTCCCAGCTTCCTGCCGATCAGGTAGTTGCCGACCCTCTTGGTGTGCTGGAAGTCGCGGAGCCGCTCCCGGGGCGCGGCGGCGCTGAGCCAGGCGGCCAGGAAGGAGCCGCCGTCCGCCGCCGCCCGCCGCGCCTCCCCGCCCGCCGCCACGGCCGCCGGCTCGCCCAGGAGCCCATCGCCCGCCGCCGCCGGCATGCCCGGCTCTCCTTGCCCCTGCTCCTGCTCCGGCCGCTGCCTCCGGGGCGGTCACCGAAGTTGCTGCGGGGAGCGGAGCGGCGGCTGCAGCAGAGGGGCCGCGGGGCGGAGCGGGGCGGGCGGGGGCCGGCACTGGGGCGAGCCGAGGTGCCCCGGGCTGCCGCCCCTCCTTGGAGCCGGCGCCTCCTCCCGTTCCTCCTCCCCGCTCCAGCCTCACGCCGGCAGCGGGGCAGGGGGAGGAGGGACCGGCGGACGGAGGGGGAACGGCTCCATTCAGTTTGAATTTGCGGTAATTTAATCCGCTCGCACGCGGCGGGAGCAGCTGCAATCCAGACCCGACAGCCTGGGGGTTTGCACACCCGGCTGTTCCCCCCGGCATCCCAGCGCGGGGCTGCAGCGTATCCCTCTCCCGGGAATTAACCCGGCGCTCCCGGGCGCGGCCGCCACTCGCTCTGCATGTGGCTCTGCTTCACTGCTGCCCGGGAGCAGCTTTTGTGTTGCTTTCCCCCACCTCCCTTCGCGAGCACGTCCGAGTCCTTCTCGCCGCCGTGTCGGAAAGGCGCGATGGCCACCGCCGCTCCGGCGGCTCCGTTCCGCTCCCTCCCCGCTTCTTTCACCGCCCGCTTCTCCATCTTATCCCCCCCGGCGCTCGGGGTTCCGGCCGAGCTCCCCCCATCCCGCCGCCTGCATCCCCCGAATGCTCCCCCGCCGGGAGCGAGGAGGCGACCCGGGCGCCCATCGGCTGCAGGCCGAGTCCATGGGACTGTCACTGCCCGACCGGCCTTCCCCACCCCGTGGGGAGGGAGAAGGAACGAGTACACTGCCATTGTCGCTGCGGAGCCCCCTCCCACCCAGCTGGGAAGCGGGAGCGGAGGAGAGCAGGGATGAAAGAGGAGACAGAGCCGGCAAAGCCACCCTGCTCTGAGTTTCTCATGGTCAGTGATGCTCTGCCCTCCTCTTTGTCTCTGTCGGTCAGTGATGCTGGCAACCTTCCGCTTGTGCTGGGGGAGATCTGATGGAGCAGTTAATTCACTGAAATGCCTCATAAGGATTTTAACCTCCAACCCATCTTTAGTTGTATCAGCCAGAAAGCCTTAAAGGGCTCCTATTCGTCCTTAAGCACAATCCACATTTTCAAGTTTTGCCTGCGTGCTTGTGTTAGGGAATACTTTGAAATATGAAAGGAACCACGTACACCCTAACAGATGTGAGTTGTGTCACCAAAACCTCCTGTTGAGGTGCAGCTGTACCTGGCACCAGCCAACCTAGAGCTCCCATGCCGTGCCGTGCCATGCCATGCCATGCCATGCCATGCCATGCCATGCCATGCCATCCCATCCCATCCCATCCCATCCTATCCCATCCCATCTTGCCACATGCAAGGCGGTGAACACACCTCTCCCAGTTGTTTAAGCTCTTCTTTGACTCCTTAAAAATGTAAATCTGATTTTGTATCACAATGCTGTCCGTTGGTTTTTGTCTCGACTCCCATCACTTGGCTGGGAGGACCATCCAGCTCCAGTCCCTGCTTCTGGAGGAGTCTCACTGCATTGCTGACGGAATTTTGGCTGGCACAGGTGCTGATGAGCCGTGTGCTCCTTCCACACCACTTTTCCCTGACATCACTGCTTTGCTTGCACTCCCTACCGTAAGCCAGAGCTGAGCAATGCCCTGCTTTCCCCATCCCGACGTAAGGGATAACAATTTGTCGTCTCCCCTGTGTCAGCACAGGCTTCCCAAGCCACAGTTAATCAGATTAAAACATCCCCAGGCTTGGCTTTGGGCAGAAGGTGCTGGAGGAGGCTGGTGGTGAGGAGCTCCGGGCTGTCTGAGCGGGATGAGGTGTGGAAATCTGGCACCTCGGGATGACCCAGAGATGCTTGGGGTGCGGCCAGGGCAGGAACTCTTCCCACCCAGCACCCAGCACCAAGCCAGACACCCCTCGTCAGCCCTCCTGGCCCAGCCAGGTCAGGAGCTGTGCTGGTCTTCCCCCACACTTAGGAGCAGCTCTTATCCAGAGACCCCCTCTTTCTTTGCAGGGGGAAGAAAGCATCTGCTGGGAAGAGGAGGAGAGGGAGGGAAGGAGGGAGGGAGGGAGGGAGGGGGTGCCAGTGCTGGGGTGCAGGTGGTGGGTGAAGGCCTCCACTGCAGGGCAGATCACCAGCAGGGAGAACTGTGGAAGCAGACTCGGCTTTCTGGAGCTCAGCTGGCCACATTCCATCATCTGAATCTCTCACTGAGCTCTCCAAAATGCATTCCCAGTGGCTAAACACATTCTCAGGGCTGAGAACCCTGGAACTGGCTCCACACCACCATGCTCCATTGAAATATATGTCTTCAGATGAAATTTCAAACAAAACAGAAATCCAGCACTGTCCCAGTAGGCAGAAACTGGAGAAGGGAAAGCTTCAAAGCCCATAAATAATAGTTTGGTCTGAAAATCTCCGCTCATTGCATGTACTGGGTACATTTACAAGCATTACAGCACATGGCCACCTAAAACAAGAGTCTGCACGTCCTCTGACCTAACACTATCCTGGGAGTGCTTTGTGCCTTGTGGGAAGGTGTAGGGACACAAGACCATGCCCCACTGCCTGAACTGATGGCAGCTGGGGTGCACTTTGGCAGGACACGTCCAGGAGAGAGCTGCACTGATGTTTCCTCAATCAAAGCTGGAGTGGGAAGGCGCCAGGAGTGGCCCTGTGTTTGCAGAGAAGGTGACCAAGTCCTTGCACAGGTGAGGACAGTGGCAAGGCAGGATGGTTCCATGGTGAGCCTGGGTCTGTGTCACCGTTCCTCTGGTCAGCATGACAAATGTGAAGGTTTTAACAACACTGCTGCGTGGGATCAAAGACAAAAAGTAGGGGGGAAGCTGTAGTGCAGACAGTTACATTGGGAGACTGAAATGTACAGATTGCTTTCGAGATGGGGAGAGCCTATATCCTGTCTTATTTAAATACAGGGCTGTGCTTAGAGGGTTTGGAGCCAGACCCTTTGCCTGCCTAAAGGAATATCCCTTCAGAGACCCAGGCAGGCAGAGCGGGGTGCCTTTGTTTGGGCTCCACTCCACTAACAGAAACATGGTTTGGCCACTGCGAGGATTAAACAGATGTTAATGGTGTGTTTTCCAGTCAAACACCTGAAAATCAGCCCCTTTGAAAAATAAAACTGGCGAGAAATGTCCATTGCAGCAAACATGGGGAGAGTTCTGAAAGAACCCAGTGAATATTTTTTTTTTAATTGCCTCAACTCAAGGACTTAATGAGTTGACAGTATCCTTTTACCAGGCGAGACTGCTGCCTTCTCACGATTCCCATCCTGTCCAGCTGTGCCCATCAGGGTGCAGTCTGGATGAAAAGGGGATCAAAGGCTGCATTCATTTCTGTCCATGCTTTAATTTAAATTTAACTCCAGTGTGCTTTATTTTGAGCTGCAGACTTTCTAGGTAATGACATTTTCTGATTAACTGTTGAAATTACAAATGAATTAAAGGCAGTAGTCTGTCTTCAGGTTGCAAAAGCTGTAATAACAAGCTACTAAAAATAATATAGAGCTTGATTTATGCCCACAAAAGCAAAGAAATTCAGAGTCTCACCCTGACAGTATTGTCCTTTGCCATCTCCAGCCTTTTAAAATACTGCAGTAAAATGGATTATTGGCTTGTGGACTGGGAGTTTTACAGACACGAGGGAGGATGAGGCCCCCGGGCCAAATCCCCAGTGTCAAGGTCTACCTGGGCTGAATCCTTACTGGGAACTCGCAATTGTGCTGCAGGAGAGCACCGAGTACATTCTGTCCTGGTCAAATTAAAGGTGGTAATTCAACATTTCCCTGCCACATCAGCAGGCCTTTTGCAGCCAGTGGTTAACTGCTGACTTAGTCAGGTCACAGGAGATAGCCTGGCTTAGTGCTGATAGGCTAAAAAAAGAGAAAGTCAGGCCATTATTGCTTATGCTTTCCTGGGTATTTCATCCTGCTTTAAAATAATTGGGGATTTTTGGAGGTTTTGGTTTGGGTTTTGGGGGTTTTTTTGACAGCTGTTTAATTTTGTAATATTTGGGGTTCAGATATTACAGGTTAAAAGAGTTTAAATTAATTTAAAGGAGATTTTTTGAAGTGAGGATGTATTTTTTCTTAGATAATTTTTTAAGGGGTTTACAGTGTTTGAATCCCTGAGTTCAGGCAGAGGAGAACCTGTGTTGGCTGGCACTGCCACAATAACAGGAAGGAGCCAAAACATGGACAGCAGGGAGAGGAGAATCCTCTCCATATGCCAGGGATGTCCAGGATCAGCTGAGGACGTTGCGACTTCTGTGCCGGTCCTGCAGATGCCATTCAGCTGACAGGGACAGGTGCCTTCCTAAACCCATGATGGAGAATGAATGTACTTCACTTTTCCATGGTTTCAGGATCCTGCAAATGTTGTCCTCAAAAATATTCAGAACTTAGTTATATATACATGTATGTTTCTATGTGTGTGTATATATATATATATATATATTTTTGCAAATTTACCTGAGTAAGCATTGAACCATTAGATGACTTCTACAGAAATGTGTTGGCAGTGGGGTGATCTGGTACTGTACCTCCAAAAGCTCTGCTAGACCCAGAAAAATCTCCGGTTTGCTCCCTGCAGCTTCTGTCCTGCAGGTCTCTGCAGCCAGCACATAAACTGAGCACTTGGAGGTATCATAAAGCAAATGGAATTTAATAGCAAAGTGACTAGCAGGGGGTTGCTGTACTGGTGCTGTTATTCTTTTTCACATTTCATTAATTGAGAAGTTCAATTTCTGAATTTCAGTTAAACTGCTGCGAAGCCCTCCCTGCAGTGCACACTGTCGTGTAATTTGGGACCTTGCATTTAAGTTTCATTTACATGTAAGAGAACACAAGAGGATTGTATGGGAAATGCTCTGTCTTTTCAAAAAGCTTTTAGGTATCAGTGATGGATGAGATGTGAAGAACAAGGAGATCAGACCGTTGTGAATCCCTGGGTTTAGTGTGTCCTGCAGGAAAAGGGGTGAGGTGTTGGGAATGCTGACAGAGCCCCTGCAGTGGCCTCCTTGGGTCAGTCCCTGGTGTTCCCGTGCTCTGAGAGCTGTTTCAGTGCATGATGAGGATGGAGATGGGGTTGAAATAAAGTTTTACATCCCAGGAGGGACTGCTGCTGGTCCAACCACTCCTGCCAGTGCCATACCACAGTGACAATTCAGAACCAAGATGCCCTCAAAACGTGGGGTTGTATCTCCTTACTCTCCTCCTTTTTCTTGGCAACAGGTCAGAAAATATCCCAGTGCCTCAGAGCACAGTCCAGGACTGGCTGTGTGCTTGCATCTTTAGTAAGGGGTGTTCTTTCAGTCAAAGAAAGGCAGAGATTTAAATGCTTCCTTGCAAGAAATATTCCAAACACCTTGTTAAAATGTGACCAAAGCAGCAATTCCGTCCTGAACAAAGACCTCCGTGTTTTGTTTAAGCATGAGAGAATTTGGGATGACTGAATGAACTGCTGGAAAACAGCAAAAGAATCAGATTAAAAACCTTGAAATGAATGCAGTCTTGTACCAAGCTATGAAAATTCATCTTGGCGCTTTGCAGCTGAAAACATTCATTTTCCAAGTGTTTTCCTTTGTGTCCAGGACAGGCTTGCTCCGTGATGACTGCAAGGCTCATTTACAAATCACAGTTACCTTGCTGCAGTCAGGTCTCTGGATGCACCTTCCCAAGCTATGGAAACCACATCAAAGATTCAGGGCTGGGAAGCCCAGTTAGGAAGTGTGCAGTCATTTACAGGTGAATACTCTGGCATATGTTCAGGGCCTGAAACATTTCTGAAGTGATACAAGCTTAAAATAAATCGATTCAATTTTAAATTACGAATCCCTGTGAGGGTGGGGAAGCCCCGGCACAGGGTGCCCTGAGAAGCTGTGGCTGCCCCCATCCCTGGCAGTGTCCAAGGCCAGGTTGGAGAGGGTTTGGAGCAACCTGGGATAGTGGAAGGTGCCCCTGCCCTTGGAATTATTCCATATATATTCCAATCAACAGGTATTTCAGCTCAAGGCCAGGCTTCCAGGTTTTTCGTTGGTGTGCTTCAAAGAAGGACCAACAGGGCTAAACCCAAAAAAAGAAACGTGTTTCTCTGTTACATTGAAATTCTTTCTGTCACCTGCACCTCTTCCCTGTAAAAATTCAGCGTGGGTTTATTCCAGAGCAGGTGCCCATCTGCTGTGACAGAGGTACTTTGGATACACTTCCTTTGCAGGATCAAGAAGGGGTGGCCTGGCAGAGGTCACTTGCTTACTCAAGCATGAAGAACCCCCATGGCACAGTTACCAAAACCTGAGGGGTTTATTTATTTCAATACATTTATTTATTGTAAGACTCCCAGAGGGTGAAATGGTTTTGTTTCGTTTGTTTAATAGCCTGGACTGATAGACATGGTTTAAAAGCCAGCTACATACCGGGCCACCGTTCGTCCCACACAGACTCCCACGGGATGAGTTATCCGAGAGCCTCCCTGCCAGACCCCAGGCACACATCTGAGCACGCAGATGGGCCTTACAGGGAGCCCTGGGGTCAGCGGACGGCGGCTGCAGGAGGCCACTGGGAGAAGCAAATTCCTGAGCTGAGGATGTTTCACAGCGAAAGCAGAGCTTACACTCTCCAGATGTTCCAGTTCAGGGCGTGTCAGGAAAAGCTCTCTGGCTGTTCTCAGCTGTCAAGATAGTGCTCAGAGGAGGGGAAGAGCGAATTCCTGGGGCAGCCTGGGGCCGAGCTGTGCTGTCTCACTGCTCCAAAGTGGGGGGCTTGGGGTCACAGCCTCGGAACCTACACAGGAACCCACACCTGGAAACAAACATGGAATGCACTGGCTGTGCATTTCATGAGGAAACTCTGCAGGTTTGGTTTTCCTTCCCAAAGCTGGGGGACGCACTGGGCAGAGCCTTTCTCCCACAGCTCCTTTGCATCCCACCGTGTTTTAGCCCAGGAAAGGTTCCCTTTCCACACAGCTACGCATCCCCCTCAAGCCCCTGCTCCTGGCTTGGTGCAGCACCTCCAGGGCTGCCCTCAACTCCCTCCCCACGCTCCCCTGGGATCCTTGGCCCAAGCCAGCCTATCTCAACAATGCTTGCTGCACACTCAGAGGGAGCTTTGCTCCCATTTAGTTCCCGTTTCTCTCCAGGTAATTTTTCCTTTCTTGCTTATTTTTCAGTCTCAGCAGTGTTATCAGCAAGCTCAAGCCCCCTGTCACATTGGTTCAAGGAACACAAAGCAGGAGGAGCTCTGGGACCATTTGTCCATGACTCCAACTTCCCCCTTCAACAAAAAAAGAAAGAAAAAACATTGGTGAAATAATATTTCCCATGAGGTTGTGTTGCTCTTTCTCCTACTGGTGCCCTGAGTACGGAGATGGGTTTGTTGCCCCAGCTTCCACTGTGGCTGCTGCTGCTGCAGCCACTTGGGCTCTGATCCCAGAGGTTCCAGGGGGAGAATTGCTTCAAACACTCAGGGGGAGAGAGGTTCCAGTCAACACATCTTTGAAAATCCTTCAGTGGAAAACTGGGAGACAGTTCCTGCTTGATCCAAATGAAATTTTAAAATATTTTACTGGTAGACTTTCTAGAGGAAAAAAAGAAGGAAAAAAAAAAACCCAAAACCCGGATAAAAATATAGTTCTGAATTTGCATATCTACATGATTACAGAATCACTCGCAGATGTGTTTGAATATCAGGTTGATTATTACAAAACCCAGTGGGTTATTCATTCCTGCACCTGTTTCTGTAGCAAGCACATTCTCCCTTGAGTCAGCACTGATCCACCTGGCTGATGAACACTAAGTACCATGAAATATTTGGCAGGGAAGAGGAATTACTCATGAAGACTCTGGCTTTGACAGCACTTTCAGACCCTGCTACTCCCTGTCTGCTCCCAAACGGCCAAAAGAGATAACGTGACTCAGGCACTGGGCGGGCCTTCCTGCCTATCAAAAATAACATTTTAGTCCATGGCTTAAGGGAAAACAAGATGCCCTGAAGAAAAGAAGGCTGCTAAATGATTCGAGCGTCCTGCACTCCTGCAACCCCAGCTGGAAAACTGCACCTCCACAAGTCAAGGAGTTGGTAAACTGAAGAAAATTCAGAAAGGCGCTCTGAGAGTGAAAAAAGATTTAAATAATAAACTTTCCAGTGGAGGAACTTGGTCCTTTTGAGCCTAGCAAAGGGAGGGGGCTCCTGCTCCCCTCCTGAGTACGTACACAGGCTCGCAGACAAGGCTATAATGAGATCCAGGGCTTGGGAGCTGAATCCAGACAAATTCAAGCTATAAAATAAGACACATATTTTTAACAGTGAGGGTAATTAACCAGCACAGCAACCCAGCAAGGCATTATGGCAAAGTCTCCTTCTTTGGAAATCCTTAAATCAAACTCAGATGTGTTTTCTAGGAGCTGCTGTACTCCAAGCAGGAAGGAGCCTGGTGCTGGGTGTCAGGCAGGAAGGTGGCTGAGAGGATCACAGTGGCCCATCTGGCAGGATGAACCAGCAACTCCAATCATTCTTCTGGAACCAACCAGATTCTCCAGGGAGAATCAAGAGAAAGCTTTGCCATGGGAACTGGGAGTTGTTGGAACAGGGAGAGTGGGAAGGTCCAGCAAAGCATATAGGGAGAGGCTCTGACTTTTATTCAATCAGCTGATAGGGCTTGGTCAGCTCTCACGAGCTCGTCTGGAGCTCTTTACAGCTCTATCCGTTCATCTAACAGAGTGCTTCATCTCCTGCCAAAGCCAGCTTCACTTGTCGTGGAGGATGAGTGAAGGAGTCGTCACACGCTCGGCATTAGGGAACGCAAAGGGACAGAGAGGCAGGCTCACAGTGAAGATGAGAGGAAGCTGAAAAACACGGAATGGTGAAGGACAAATGGGACAAAGTTGATTTATGGGATGAATCCAGGGATATATTTAAATACCTAGGGATTGGGTATTTATGTGACTGAAGAATTTTGACTCACAGTTATGATACAACCACTCCTTTAGTCTGTCCCCTAACATACATTAATACAGGATAAGGTGAGAAAAGTGGATGTGGACCTCAAAACAAATAGAATAAGCAGTTTTTAAGCAGTGCGAAGACACACATAAATATATTTAAAGCATAATATTTAAAATCAGTCTGTTTTCAAAAAAGTTTATTTTTAGAAGTAACCCTGGTAATATCACAGGATGATTTTTATATATGAGCAGTACTACTGAAATGTTTGGGCAATCAATAGCCAAGGTTTTATCCAATCAATTAACCAATAACAACATAGATAAATTAGTCATCCCCTTACCAGATTAAAGACTTGTTTCCCTAAAACACAAAAAGCTGTACAAAAAAGCATAATTACATGAGCTTCATCTTCTAAATATTCTAAATAAAATGTTAACAGACCTTAGGGTCACTCAAAGCAGAATACACATCTTCCCAGCCCATGCCAAATGTGCCTCATTGCCAGCTGGTTGCTTTCCAAATAGTGTAATATCAAAAATACAGAAAAGCCCTAAGAATCTTCCCAAAATGTTGGAAATAATTACTTCTGAAGTATGTCCCAATCCCTACATTGAGTAAAATACCAAAATAAAAAATCTTATTTACAAGCACGTGCATTCGACATTAATATATTTCCAACCACACTCACATACTTACAGAAAGGTATTTTTCCTATAATCCACTCTAGGCTCACCCATATTTTTGTAATATGACCCATATTTGTAGATGTAGAGGAATTACAGGAAAACAGAACACAGAAATGCATGTATTGGGGAAAAAAAACCCCCACCTTTGCAATGTATGTTTCTCATCACACAAAAATCCCCGGGCACGTAAATAAATTTTAAAAACCCCCACTGAACACCAAAAATCCTTGCGCTGTGAAAGAGGCTTTGCTAAGGCAGGCACTAAATTGCCACTGACAATCAGTCACGAGCCTGCAGAGGAGCAGGAGAACCTGGAGAAACGCGGCTCTTTGTAACAGGAAATGAAACATTAAAATGCGGGAAAAGCCCAATGGCTTTGCTGCTTCCAGGAGATGTGGCAGTGAGATGTTGAACTGGAGTCCTTAACCCCCCCCCTCCTTTTTGCAGTACTCCAGTGTTTTGGAGGAGCACACAAGCCTACAAACCCATCCCACAGCTTGTTTCCTCTCTTTAAGGAAGAGAAGATCCACACACGCACAGGAATGTTTATTTTGGCAGGGTTTGTTGCACTAATCATTTACGTTTGAAATGATGGGATTTCTACCTCGCCAAAAAAAATCAGAAAACCCAACCCACAACCAAAACCCAATCGGACCCGAAGCAGTGAGTTTTGCGAATGAAGCATTTCACAGCTGATGCTGACAGAAGGCACAGCATTACTGGAGCACCGAGTGCAGGGACCAGTGCCAGAAGCTGCCTGTGGCCTGTGCAGGACACCACGGCACACACGGGGCTCACACCCCACTGCCGAGCACCTGCAGCCATCCAGAGGGCTACTGAGCCTGCTTTCCCCATGAAACAGAGTTCTGTGGAAGCATGCACTCGGGACGAGCCCAGCTCACACGCCATGAGCGCTCTGCCCAGAGCCAGCCCTCCCCGGTGCTCCTCGTGTCTTTCCTCCTTTCACAGCTCCTGGGCTTTTATCTCCCGCCAGCCAGCGGGCAAGTGTTTGATGTTGGCACACAATCAACACTGGAGGTGGTTTCCAACTGCTTTCCCTTCCCAGACTCCAGTGTTCAGACCTCACAAAGCCCAGGAGCCCTTCGGATTGCTTAGGAACTTGGCATTAGGGACTTTCTTTCCAGGATCTGAGGGGAGCCTACAAGAAAGCTGGGGAGGGACAGGGGACAGGGGCCTGGAGGGACAGGACAAGGGGGAATGGCTTCCTATTGCCAGAGGGAAGGTTTAGATTGGATACTGGGAAGAAATTCTTCCCTGTGCACAGGCTGCCCAGAGCAGCTGTGGCTGTCCCTGGATCCCTGGCAGTGTCCAAGGCCAGGTTGGATGGGGCTTGGAGCACCCTGGGATAGTGGAAGGTGTCCCTGCCCATAGCAGGAATGGGACTGGATGATTCTATGATGATTCTACCATTTGGATGGGGTTTGATAGGGTTTAATTCAGCCCTGAATCACAAAAATGATCATCCTCTGCAAGCATCCTTCTGCACACAACGTAGAAAACAATCTGCTTAGTGCCCATGGTGCAGTCTGTGTGTGTGGGGGTGTGTTTACATATATATACACATATATAAAAAATTATGTTTTTACTAAGAAAATGAAACAGGTTTTTGTGTTCTCACACTTGGTTTTCTGACTGAAAAGAACTCAGGCTGGGGAATTTTGGATGCAAGCAGGGCTAAGTGCTTTTATTGAGAGCAAAGCAAAAGGTCTGAAAGTGAATCCTGAAAATAAATCAGTATAAAAATATGGTGCTGGAAAGATAGCTGTGGGCACTGGCAGGTGAAAGGGACAGGAGGTGACGACTGTGGCTCTTGGTGTAATGCACTGACACCTCATCAAACCCCTGGCAGACCCTGATCAAAGGTTTATTCAAGGAGCAGCCCAGACAAACCACTTCCGTTCCTTCCCTGATTTACACGGGCGCTGTGGTCTGCACAAGAACGCACCGCCAGCCTTGGGGAACAGCCGAGGGCGGCTGCTGCCACTTTCCGTGCTCCTCCCACCTGCGAGCGCAGAGCTCCGTCCCTGCGGATCTGGCTACAGGGAGGAGCTGGGTTGTTGTGACGAGTTCAGGATAGCGTCCCTGATGTTTGGCAAAGTGTTACCAACTTAGAAGGTTAAGGTAAGAAGGTTCTCATTGGGGTGGCTTGTCAAAAGTGGGTTACGCTGGAGAACAGAACAACGCAGACTCCGTGAAGGATATAAACACCAGAACTTGGGGAAGAAGGGCAAGTAGAAGTACAAAAAACCTGAGTTGATAAAGCCTTTTTCAGTGGAAAATAATCTTTAGACCATACCTCAACATTTCAGAGCAAAGCGCTGGAAACTGCCTTTAGATTATTCTCGCTTTAAAAACAAACAACCCCCCACCAACACCCAGGAATTTTGCTTGATGACCGTCCTCTGAATTCAGGGACACGTCAGATCCTTCGTACTGAGCAAGGAAACAGAGTTCTTTTGTGAAGCAACAAGTTCCTGGACTTTGTTCTTGAATCTGCGCCCCTCATGTGCTACGAGATCAAAGTGATCTTTTATCCTGTGAATTCACATTGGCCCAGGATATTTACTGACACTCCTCAGACACGGTTTCAGGGAGAGCAAATTGTGTTTCCCTGGTTTACCCCTCTTAGTGCGGACATCAGGGCCATCTCCTGGCCATTGCAGGCGCTGGCGGAGCAGCAGTAAACTGAAAAAAAAAGGTTTGAAATCGAAGCTGTGAAGCCTGTCAGGAATTATTTGCTCCCCAATACCCGCATAGGATTTGATCTCCAAAGTACCAAGGAAAACTTTTATCATCTTTGACCTAAAAACTGTCTCTTGCATAGGACTTCTTTCTCCTCCTTAAAGTATAATCCAGCTAGAATTCTTCTTTTTTTTTTTTTTTTTTTTTTTTTAACCAGTGTATTGCAAAACCAAAAATGCTTACAAGTTAATTAGTTACACATTCCTTCTCAGGCTTAAATACTTCGTGTTTACACCCCATAGAAAAGCACTGATAGCACCCAGAATTTTATTGTACCCCATGGCCCAATTTTATCGTACCCTCTGAGCTGCCCTCTACCCCTTCTTCTGAACCAGGCTCAGCTGAACCGAGCTGTGTTCAACCGATCCGAATCTCATGGAGCTCAGACGAATGGAGCTGAGCCGAGCTGAGCCGAGCACAGCTGAGTTCAGCCGCACAGAGCCGAGCCAGCGAAGTGAACCGAGTTAAGCTGAACCCACTCAAGCTCAGCCGAACCAAGCCGAATCTCACAAACTCAGCCGAACTGAGCCAGAGGAAGCGAGCTCAGCCGAATGGAGAAGAGCTCCGCTGAACCGAACCCAGCTCACACGAACACAGGCGAGCTCAGATGAACCTACTCGAACCAAACCGAGCTGGGTGACCTCAGACGAGCTCAGACGACCCCGGCCAAGCTCAGCCAAGCTGACCCGAGTTCGGCCGGACCCCGAAAAGCCCCGCTGAACTGAACCGAGCAGAACCGAGCTCAGCCGAGCCCCGCCGAACTGAAATTCAGCCGAACTTGCATTTCCTGATGTGTAAAGGGACAAGGACTCTGCTGAATCCCAGCACACGAGTGAGAACAGCAGCAAAAGCTCCACGTGAAGTTGATTTACCCCCTTGGAACCAGCCAACATCACAAAAGGCAAAGACACCGACAGATAAGCAATATTATTTATTTTCTTCCACCACTCCTTGGTGGCTTTATAAAAAATACATTAATGACACCTTGAACGTGTCCCACAGCATTCCCAAACTTCGAACCGCTGGGATCGCACAGTGATTCCAACACATTCCAGTGGCAAGCGCTTCGCCCGGGGAGCTGCTCTGGCTGCTCTCGTGACCATTAATTAGCGCGAGCGCAGTCACTGCCTAATGAACTCCTGCCCGACCCTGCACTGCCGTTCGTAGCCGTGCTGAAAGGAATGAGAGGAGGTGTCTTTACAAACAAGACAGTCATAAAGCCAGATACCGATAGGTGAAAGAACCGACCGAGAAGCGCCGAGTTCAGCCAAGGGGAGCCGGGCTCCGCTGATAGGACTCCCCTTCCCCCTCAAGATGGGACCTTCAGTCCAGCCCTTAACCCAGTTCTTGAGGTGGGTTTTTAAAGAAGAAACTGGAAACTTTGCTATGACTTGCTCTGTACCAAGGGTGAAGGGAACTGCCACAGCTGCTCCTGGGAAAGAGAAGAGCGATAAGCGCTTCCAGTGATTGTGAATGGGTGTCACTGAGGGCAAGAACAAGAAGGATGTGAGATATTTGGGAGAGACTGCCTGATTCTGGGGTTGGGAAAAGACAAGACACAGCTCTAAGTGCTGGTGGGGAACTGAGCAAGGAAATGGGACAGACCTAAAAAGGAGCAGATATGGATAGGGCAGGAGGAAACTTCTGGTGTACAAACCATAACAGCTAAAAGAGGTGTGGTTCTGCCAGAAAAACAAACTAGTGGTGGGGTGGATGGAATGATAGAACCGCAGGTTCCTGCCTCCTCCTCCCTGAGTCCTCTTCCCAGTTGCTTCCCAAGCTTCACCTTTAAAGAATAGCTGATGAGTCCTGGCCTAGAAGCAATTAGTTCCACATAACAGGGCTGAAGACAATATCTCATCTACTGCTGTATCCTTAGGGCTTCAAAGGTGGGGAGGAAAATTACAGTGGGGAGAAAAATGTAACCCAAAAGTGAGAACAGAAATGGAAAATTTTTGAAAAGCTGCCTTGATGTCCTGGAGCCATAGCTTCAGAGGGGAGAAAGAAGACGTCTTAGACTAAAAGCCAGTGTTTCAGTGGCTGACAAACCTAACAACACAAAATCCAAAAAGCAAGATAAAATAAAGGGGATTAAAAAGAAAATAATTCTTTTTAATACTTGGGAGAAAGAAAAATAGAAACTTTATAACCTGAAATTTATATTTATTGCTAATGAAAGCTTAAAATATCTGTGCCTGAGAAGACTAACTCAACAGGGATTTTGCATAATGGTAATTCAAAAAGCAGAAACAGACCCCAAAAGTCTCACCAACAGGCCCAGCAGGTAGGCAGGTTTGGCATTTTCTTTATTGCGCTGCAGGTGTATTCAAGACATCTCTCCTCTTTGTTTGACAGAAGCAAGAAAAAAAACTCTTACCAAAACAGGATGTTTCCTTTCCAGTCTATCAAGTAGCTACACACCACCAGCTAGCTATCCACATTTTAAAATCAGCTGGAGAACTTGCATCCCAGAGACCTGGGGACTGTCTGAGGAGAACTCTGGCCAGCTCTGTTAATTGTTAACCATCCCTGGAACAGCAGGGATGCTGGAGGAGGATGGAAGAGTTCCAGTGTCCCAGTAGCCAAAGAGACCAACCTGGTCAAGCCAGGTCACTCTTAGGCAGTGCTGTGAGTGATGTCCTTTTTTGAGGGAAGTGTGATTTGAAGGATAAAGGCAGCTACACATCTGTGATTTACAGTGAGGGTGGTCATGCACCACATCCAAATACTGAATGGGCTTTCTTACTGCAAGAGATCTGTCTGGAGCCAGCAGGGACCCCAGGAGCCCAGGGGCCCTGAATTGAGCCTCTCCGAGAGCAAGAAACATGGATGAGGCATGAGACCTGCAGATCCAGCTCTCTGGGCATCCAGCTTGGGTTTTTCTCCAACATTACACTGTCTGGTAGGAAAGCGACAGCCAGAAGATTTGTGTTGTGCACGGCTATCAGGAATGCACAGCCTCCAGTGAAATGCATGGGACACCGGGAAGGAGCTCGCCCTGTCCTCCTTCCACTGTGTGAAGTTCCAGCCTTGGCCAGGAACTTTCTCCAGCCACAAACCCTTACTTTTCTGTATCGTTTTGGATGATGATGATGATGATGATGATTATTATTATTATTATTGAAGCAAATGTTAATGCTCTGGATCCCAGCAATGTGATCATCAGCTGCCTTGGCAGGCTAATGGGTTTGAAATCATTGGTCCCATGCTCCAGACCTTTTGTCTTATTTCTGTGGGATAGTGCAGTGCTGACAAAAGGGACTGGGACATGGATTCCTCACTGCAGGGCTTGCACAGGCATTGGCCTTCCCCCCTCTCCCGAACTCACCCATCAAACTTGGCACCCAGTTATTCG
>NW_024581369.1:0-18001 GCF_017639235.1 Corvus kubaryi
TCTCATGTTTCCAGGTCAGTACCTGGGCATGAGCAGGGCTGTCACCACGGTGCTGCCCGGGACGCGAGGCAGAGTGTGACACTGTGACATGGGTAATTGCCAGCAGTTTGCTTTCTTGTCCCTCATCACCCCAGCACAAAGTACAAACCACGATGGATTTAAGGAATTGACTTTTAAGGTTTTATTTAACATGCCTGAAAATATTAGAGGATGGTCAGTGTAAAATGCCTGTAAGAATTATTTCTGAGATGTCAGCATCCCTTTGAATAGGTGAGTCTGATCTTCCCTGATTGCCTGTAATCCCATCCTCAGCCTGGGAGGCACAGGTAAATAATTGGGTTTCCAGCCTGGCGGTGACTCGGGATTTGGTGTCTTCATTCAGAGGGGATTGCAGGTAACTGAATAAAGACAACACTGTCCACGTAAGCTGCTCTCTTGGCAACCACAATTCGAGCAGTAGAAAATATCCCGAGAAAAGGGCGGGCTGGGAAGAGAAGGAATTGCCTGAGCACACAGCATTAGGCTCTCCCAGCAAAGACAGAAAAGTGGAAGGTATTTGTTGCCTGACATCCTTTCTTCCCTGTAATGTTTGACCATCCCATAATCAGTCTCACAGGATGATGGCCCAGGTATCCCACAGCACAGGCTGTGAGAGGGCTCAGGTGGATGCCATATCCCTGTTTCCTAGAAGGATTGTTCAGCACAGGCATCAGGGAACACCACGAGGGATTTTCATCCTCCGGAACTGTCAGCCTGCGCCTCCTCTTCGCTTATGCACTTGGATCAGGTGTGGTGGGCAGGGAAGCCTCATCTTCCATGAAATCACTTGTTTGGGTGACATGGGGAATCCTCCATCTCTGCCTCAGCCCCGTGCTCGCACCTGAACACCTTCCACAGACCAGGAGAGGCTGCGGAGCGGCTGTGGGAACACAGGGCAGGTCTGCTCAGCCAAACGTGTCTCTGCCTGGCTTGTTCCTGCTTCTGCCTCCCGATTCCCCCTGCCGAGTCACGCTGCCCTGTCTGCAGAGATGCAATTAATCACTATGGAGACTGCTGCAGCTCCCCCCCGTCTGGGCTCAGGGGCTCAGCTGAGCGCTCAGCAACAGGTGCGGGGCGGCTTTTTGGAAGGAGCTTTTTTCCACGCTGGTGTGCAGTGCCTGAAGGCAGAGGGAGGTTTTTCCCTCCCTGCTAACAGTGGATGTGCGGGTGGAACTTCCCGAGGCACAAGAGTCCCTGTGGCATGGACCAGGTCCCTGTCACTGGTGGAAATGGTGGGAGTCAAGGGTTGTTTGTCAGAGGAGTGGTCGGATTTGGAGTTTTGAAGGGTCTCCCATCCTTTATGCTGATGAAGGGTTTTAACCTCACGGAAAATCCTGCACTGTGTGTAAAGCTTTGGCTCAGGGGGTCGATCAAAGGCAGGGAAATCAGAGGAAACCACAGGTCTGCAGGTCCTGGCAGGTCTATGGGTGCCCATGCAGAGCTCATGTCACCTCAGGTCCCCATGCCAGGGCTCCCAGCCTGGACCAGAGGCCAGGCGGTCACAACAGCCCAGACTATGACCCCAGCACGTTGGGGTGTGCTCCCCCGGGGAGCAGCACGTCCTCCCCTCCCCTGGAGTGAAATGTGGGATCTCAACCCAGGGAAAACCTGGGCTAGAGGTGGGGAAGACAGCATTTTGCTGACACTTAGAGACACAGTAAGTGTGTTACGTGCTCTAGCCGCAGCTCCAGGCCATCTGCCAGCCCAGCTCCTCACTCAGGATGGAGCACGAGTGTCTCTCATGGCTGTACGCATGGCTACGGGCAGGACAGTCAGACATCAAGTGCCACAGACACGTCTTGGAGCTGGGACTGGCACATGCCTTGGACACGTGTCCTTTCCTGGTGCCTCAGCATAGGCAAACTGGGCGACTGCCCTCAGCTGCAGGTAGCTTGAAGCTTCCTTCTGGAGAGCAGACCTAAATATGTCGTCTCTTCCATGTGGAAAAGAGAGCAGAGCTCTGAGAAAAAGAAAATTCGGGGCATCCATGGGGTTTGCCAGGTCAGGGAGCAACTGCTCTAAAGCACTGGCAGCTCCCTGCTGAACCCACACGGGCAGCACTGCCCCACCCCTGCCCCCTGAGCTCGTCTGTGTGACGGGACATGGAGGAGAAGGGGAATGACAGCCGTGGCTAACAACCGCAGGGATTTATGCATCCAACACCCCGTGCATTCTTGGAGGAGCTGAGCCCGACAGGCACCCTGAGAAACAGCAGCAATGAACAACTGCACCCAGAGGCACCCCAGGACAGCCAGGCAAGCGTGTCCTACCCAGGTGCAAAGCCACCAGTGCAGCTCCATGGGAAACTCCCAGCACAGCTGAAGGTCCACATCCCTACCCAGTCACCAGGAAAGGACAGAGGGGTCACAGCCAGCTGCATCCGTGGATGAAACATTGAAATGAAATGCTGTAAGAGGAGCCCCTGGGGTGTGGTGATACATTGTCCTTGTAATGCACAGGACAATCTGCTCTGTTCCAGGGCTCTGCTTCGCCCCAGTGCCATTTCTGTGGAGGTACAGTAAAGGCAGCTGACACAGACCCTGAATCATTGCCCCCGTCTCTTTCCCAATCTCTTGATAGAACAGACACACTGCAACACCTGTCCACAGTGCAGTTTTGGCTGTGAGCTGTACTGAACACCTCCCAAAGGAAATGCTCCAGGGCCCATCCTCTCCTGCTTGCAGAGAGGCATCCAAGCCCTTAGGGACAACACCTGTGCACCCATGATTTAAAGCAGCTCTGCAGCTGCTCTGCCTGGGCCAGGCCTGAGCTGGTCTCCTGAGGGCCCTGCCGGGCAGGGAGCCTCCCTGTCTGCTCCCTGTCTCTCCTTCAGATGTTGCACCAGCCCCTGAAACTGCAGTGGAGCTGCTCCAGACAAAGTGAATGTTGCACAGCAAGTACTGCTAGGAATGCTGGTTCAGCAGAGCAACCCCAAACACAGCTGCTGGAAGGGGGTTAGGTTGCTTTCAAAAGCATCGTTCCAGTTATTTAGGAAGGGGAAAGGTTAGCATAGAACTAGTTTCAGTTTGGGGAAAAGCATCAGATGCATTCCCATTTTACCTAAATGTATGTTCTCAAACACTTTGTTTTCCCCAGCCTTATATTCTGAAGCACTTTCCCGGCACGAGCATCCAGGTCTTTTCATCCAGGACTTTGCACCCAGACAGCCAGCCCAGCTGCAGCATCACTTCCAGCAGAGTCTTGAGGCTCCAGAAATTTCAGCAGCAGATTCAAACCTCTCAGATTCACTTGGGAGCGTTTCAGGCCAGGAGAGCTGGTGACCTGTGACAGTTTTGTCACCGCGCGCTGACAGAGCGAGGCCCCGTCCCTGGCAACTGCAGTGACACCTTTGCACAAGCCTGTTGTGTACTCCTTCTCCCACACAGCAGAAACAGAATCTCCTGTCTCTGGGGCTGGGAATGTGAAATGTTGAGTAGGTTTTGTTGTGAAGGTTGAGGGAGACCCGAAGCCAGCACGTGCAGATCAGTTCTTTCACAACTGAAATTTCCCTTCATTTTTAAACCAAGAAAAAGGCCATGGATTTCTGTTCATGAGCTGTGAGGAAAGGTCCTGCCTGGGAGCACCTGTCACAGATCCCATTCCAGCATCCCTGAGCCTCCTGAAAAATGTCCGAGCCCTCTTGGCTGCTTTCTGCCAAATGGAGTCTGAAATCAGACATTTTCCAGATTTTATGAGGATTGGTGACCAGGTAGAGGAAACTCCCCATCAGCTCATTGGGATGTATAAGAAACATGGATCCAAGTCCACACACGGGCAAATTGTCTGGGAGCAGGCAGAGATGGGAGAGAAAAACCTCATTTTATCTAACAGCTATCTGGAAATACAGCCTCTGGTGACCTTTCTTTGTTTTGGATTCTGTCCTTTCTGCTTGTAAGAGATACAAGGAACTGGTCTTTCCCCCCTTGTATAGGTAGAAGAGTGCTCTTCATACCAACATTAATAAATATCATATTTATTTTAATTTTAGAACAAGCTTAGCACCTCACCCTTGCTCAATAAATATCTTCTTTCTTCTCTCTTTGGCTCTTCATGCCCTGACATCAGCAGGCAGACAACAGAGATGCTCCTGCAAACTCCAAATCCCACCCTAGGCTCTATCTGGATGCCCTTTGTTCTTCTGATTGCCTGTGCCCCAGGAACAGAAAGCAATACAGGCTTCCTCTGAGATCAAACATTGAAGAGTTCTGTAACGCTCCAAGGAAGCCATGTGGAGGGAGGACACACGAGATAAAATTGACCATTTGTGGCCACAAAGGATTGAAGAAGCAGGGAAGAGACAGGCAAAATCCAAAGTCCTGCACACAGCAGTAGGGCCCCCGAAATTTCTGCTCACTTCTGGATAAGCACAGCCCACATGAGCTTGGGGTGCTACAAGCAGTGAAGTTTTTTTAGTATTTAGCAGCCTATTTACAGGAGAAGTACAAAGACCAACACCTTCAGCAACAGCTGCTGATTCCTGCTCTTTCTCGCTGAATATATCCAACACCTGTTTTTCCAGGCAGAAGAGCCTGAACAAAACCACTTTTACCACTCTGGATCCTGAACTGCTGCCCAGTGATCAGTCAGTTTGCGAAACCCTCCTGTAAGTGTTTCACAGCTGCTCCACTGACTCCACTGGGTTCTGCATGTGATCAGCAGCTCAGAAAGGCCCCACAGAGGTGTCTCCATCTTGCACCACAGCTCAAAACTGCTCTTTTATCGACACCCAACCTGAAGTGTAAGGTGTATTTTCAGCGCTGTCAAACAGCTTCCTGACAGGTTTGGTGCCAAGCCTATGGCAAACACCAGAAAAAGATCTCAACCTTCCACTAGTCCAGGTTGCTCGAAGCCCCATCCAACCTGGCCTTGAAGTTTTTGTACTGAGATCATCTTTGCTACACAGTGACCCAGCAAACAAAGTCAGCAGTCTGTGGCAATCTTGTTCAAAAAGTACATATATTTAATAATGATACCAAATACAGCTTGTCCCCCCTGGAATTTCCAGTATGATATTTCAGTACGTCCCTTCTGTGGTCACTGCAGTTGGACTGTACATAGCTACTGACTATGCTGAATACATGGTTACGTTTTAGCAGTGTAGTACTCATATATTCTCTATAAATATAATAAAAGATTTAACATTTGTTTTCATTCAGATTCTTACACATACTTCCTGTGTTTTCATACACAAAAAAAAAAACAAAACAGAAAAAAAAACCATGTCTCCTTCCTGCCTCCCCCAACCTTTTATTGGGTTCCAAATAAACCTGAGTTTGTAATTCAAGTCAGCATCTGCCATCTGTTCGGGTATGTGAGTCTGAAGCACACAAAGGGGGGGACTCCAGTGGTCCCTGACTTCAGTGGTCCCTGCCCACTGGCCTGGCAGCACAAACATGTTCTTAGCACGAAGAGAATGAAAATGCTCTGACGTTTATAAATGAAGGAGCTAAAATGGCCCCCTGGGATGCACAGGTGCTCTCTACAAACAGAATGCAACACTTCTTGATCTGAAAATGGATAACATTGTTTCAGGGCTGTGTTTCTTATCCTATTGGGGTTTTCAAGTGTAGCACAACTCCCTAAGAGGTGGGAGTCCTCACTCCACTCAAGGGTCCAAGATGCACATGGACTCTCCAGGACCGAACTGGTGCCAAACTCCAGTGTTGAGGGGAAGGTCTCACCTGCAGGGTGCTCTGGGCATCACTCTGCTGGTTTTTCCAGCACTGAGCAGTCCAGTTATCTGTCAGTATTTGGATTAATGTCCATTTTTTCCTGCAGATTTTGGTCTCAGACCCATGGCACACTGCAAACCAGGAACACAGGCTCAGCTATGGGCTCTGCTGGGGACCTTCTCCCCTGCCTCTGCTGCCCCTCTTGTCCCAGGCTCTCAACATCCTGCTCATGGAACTGGAAGGAAAACTTCTCAAACAGGGGTAACCCTCAGCATTTGCAGACACCAACGTGGCAGCAAAATTGTTTGTGAAAGTACGGATGCAAATAGGGCCTGGATTCCTCCCAGTGGCAAAATCCCCTCTTCCAGCAATAAGAAGACAACACCTCTGCTTCCTGGGTTTTGAAATGACATTCAGGGCTGGGAGCAGTGTGGGCCAGGGCTGCCCATGGGGGAACCAGACTGGAACAAGCTTTGCTGAGATGCTCTGAACACATAAACACGTACACAGGGGCGGTACAGATGAAAGAAAAGAGCAGTCTTTGTCTTTGGCTAAACCTTCTAATTTATAGGAAATGGTTTGAAGACAGAAACAGAACCAAAAAAATGTTGCCAACCTCTCAGATGTATCATTTACTTAGAAAAACAAGACTGGTATACAGAACATGGTGTCTTTTAAGAAAGTTAATCTTCACTGCTCGTAACAATACCCAATTTTTGGTAACCACTACATTACCAATCTTGGAGTATAAAATGGACTTGGTACAGGTTCATGTGTCCTTTATTGGTCTTTTTAATTCACTGCAGTCTCAGAGAAGCCTTCAGGTGTGTCCAATGCTGCCTTGCTGTAACAGGGGCTGATGTGGGGGTTGGCCGATTGTTTAAACACAGCCTGTTGCAATCTGGATTTCTGTTTGAAGCACCTGCTTGCAGACCCCTCATATGAAAGGAACTGGCCTTTAATGCAGTGAATTTCCACATGATGACACTTGTTTTTAAATAATCATGTTTCTTGTGACATGATTAAATCATAGTTTTCTTTATGAAAAAAAGGATTGCGTTATTACCTACTTTATGTAATTAACAGTAAAATCTGCTTTGAATTCCAATATTCCCACTTTTTCTGAATTAGACCACTCATGTCTTTATTCAAGCTTCTACCACCTTCATCTTCTCGGCAGGGCTTGTCAGCAAGCTCAGAGTATCTGGGGTTTTTCCCCTTGCCTGCCGAAGGAACAAAGCCTGCAGCAGGACCACGTGCTGTGTGGCACAGGCAGGCGGAGCAGGGACAGTCTTACCACAGATCCTGGCCCGGCATCCACAGCACCACTGATTTCCTGGAGGAACCAAACCCTCGGTGCTCACGGTTCTTCCAACCAACCTCGCTGCAACACCAGGTGAGAGCAGTGAAAATACAGATTCACGTAGCTCTTTCAGGATGTTTTACTGTACAGTCAGATGCCAAATGTGAATATTTCTTAACAACACAAGCAGAGCCCTCTTCTTTCAACTTTAATATGTAGGACAATGCCTTCCTTGCAAGCAAACCTCCAATTTCCTACGCTGCACCGCTGCAGGGTATGATGCAGTGACAGCAACATGCCTGTGGCTTTCCCTTCTTGCTTAAAGGAGAAAAAGGTTGGATCCCAGAGAAGAGCAGTGCAAATCCCAGGATGTCAGACTAACACTGGCCGCTGACAACCTCTGTGTTGAAGGAAATCTGTGTGGGGCTCATCTGCTGCAGCTGAGGCATCCTGGCTTCCAGGGGCTTTTCGCTCGCCGACTGCATGGTCTGGTTCCTCTTCCGCAGCATCTGTCCGATCCCCATCATGGGGAACCTGCCCCTGCTTTTCACACAGTTTGGGCTGCCCAGGGGGTTGCTGGGGACCAGCTGAGTAGGGGACACTGCTTCTTCCTTTGCCGGATATGCTTTTTCTTCATACGTGAACGAGACCTGGGTGGGGTGGACGGGGGACGTGCTCCCTGGGGGAAAGAGCGGCGACAGTGTCCTTTCACTTGAGCTTTTGTAAGGGAAATTCATTGGTGAGCCTAAAATTCTGTACTGGTGAGAGGGGGAAACCTGGTCTATTTGGTCCTCTCTGTCAACTGACTCGAAGGAGTGCACAATATTCAGGATGAGAGGGGAGTCCTTTGCCCGGCCCCCGATCCGGGATGGCTCCGGCTGGGGAGACTCCTGCCTCTTGAGGAGCCGGGGGGTTCTGGGGGGTGGCTGCTGGACCTCCAGGTATTCCAGGGAGCTGGAAGTGACACAGCCCATCTTGGATGCCAGGGGCTCGTGGAAAGGGCTCACCCCACCGCAGGAGTCTGCAAAGCAATGGGAGAAGGAAGCAGAAGAGCACATTGCAGTTACCAGCACTGCCTGCCCCGGTGGGCAGCGGCCCACAGCGCCTCAAACATGTTCCAGAAGAACCTGATAAATGCACCAGCTACAACAAATGGTCTGGGATACACTCAGAACCCAATTCTCTGACCCTCACTTAATACTCACACCATTGTCTCCTGGGTAGTTTATCTGTCCCTTTCCTCACAGGCAGGAAAAGTGCTTAAACTAAGGACTTGAAAAGGAAAACCACAGATATCTTCAGCTGTTTGTATTAATTATATATCCTCTAAGGCTGTGCCTGAGAAATCTCACATTTCTCCTCTCTTAGCACAACTTCGTGTGGTTCTTGCTGGGCCTGTATTCACTGACACACCTAGAGACACAGGGGAGCACAGTGAGTTAATCCCCAATGGCTCTCCTTGCATTTTGGAACAAAATCTGTTCCTGGTTTCACACATGTAAATACGGAGTAGCAGCACTGGCCAGATTCAGGCTGCTACAGTTGGAACAGATTTGCTGCATCGACTTCAGCGAGAACCTTCCTCTAGCAAGGGCCAAAAATAAATGGAACAATCTTTGCAGCATTTGGCCCAGTCACACCAAACAGCTCGTGGAGAAGATCTGCTCAGTTCCTACAGAATGCTGGCACTGCCTTATGCCAAGCTAGGCACAAGCAAGCACGTTTTGCTGCCTTGATGGAAAGCTGTCCAAGGAGCCTGATTGCCAGGTCCCCCTAATTGAATTAAGTGGTAGCTATTCCATGAGTTCCCTCGGTCTCAAATCATCTGAAAAGGGTCTAACATCATTTAGCTCTGCCAGCGCTCAGGTCACAGCCACAAATCTCACAGGTATTTCTTGTGGAGGGATGGTCTTGTCAGGGGTTGAGACCTGAATGGATGAACAGGATGAAATCTCACACTTGTCTGGCAAAAGCAGGACTAGTTGGATCTGACCAGTTTCTTTCGAAAACTGGCCAAAATAATTTGACTATTTAAGATGTGTCAAAACATAGTTTCCATAAGCAGAGAAATGCTTTAGCTGAGATCTGCATGATTTTCAGGTTTCAGATCAAAAAAGCAGGGAAAAACATAAAGAAGGAAGGAATAAACAAGATTTACTTCCCCCTGCGCCTTCCTCCCAAAAGGGACAACAAATCTGAGCAAAATGGGCATTTTAAGTGGCTTTTTTTTACATTTTTCACAAGAAGTGCATCCCATTTCTGACCAGCTCTCTGGACTCCTGCCCCTTTGCAGCAGGGTGCTCGTGCTGCCACACAAACACTTATTTGGACGTTTTTTCTCACGTTGAGCACAACAAATGATAAATTATCAAGTCATGAGAATGAGCATGAAAGCATCACAAGCCACCACTCTGAACAACCCCTGACGCCACAGTAAATGTTTTACATCACTCTATCTCCCCACACTGCTCTGTAGTGACCTCCCCTCATTCAGTTCCTTATTTAACATCACCTTCCTGCTCCTCAGTGTCTCCCATCCAGGTGTGCACTCCCCACACCCCATTTTCCCTGCTGGCTCCCCTTTTCCTGCACTCCTTTCTCTCCCCTCCTTTTGCCAGCAGCTTTCACCCAGCCCTCTCAGGCTGCCCTTTGTGATTAATGCTCTGCTCTCCTCCGGCTGTCACATCTTTTCCTTTCCCTGCTCATGCCTTCCTCCCTCCTTTTGCTGATGGGAAATTGCTGAGGTTGGCAGTCCCACCTGCCTTTCCTTGAGGCTGCCTCTTTCCCATTCCTCCACCATCAACTCCTCCCAGGGACTCCTCGAGGTCAGGGATTCTCCCGTGCTGCTCCTTAGCCCCCTCTCAGGAAAACACAGTGGCTGGTAGGAAGAAGTTTGGCTACCAGCTCTGGTTCCCCAGTGATCCGGGGTGGGTGGTGATGCTTTCAAAACACCAGCGTGAGTGTGGATGGCTTTGTGTGAGGACGTGTAAATACAGAAAGCAACTGGCTTTTTAAAGCACTGCAGGAATTCTGTCAAACACAGAAAGTGAGGATTCCTGACTGCTGAGTGCCATCATGGTCTCCTCAGGGCGTTTCATTCCCCGTGTGCCGACACTACCCAGGCCTCTTTCCCACACCACCCCCAGAGCTGACAGGGGATGCAAAGCCAGAGCCTCCCAAACACACAACACACAGGGCAGGACAGGCTCAGTAACACCACACCACACATGCACACACGGACCCACCGCTGGCCTTTCTCCCACTGACCTTTCTCCGGACCCCCAGCCTTGGTGACTTTCCGGTCCTTCAGCAGAGCCTTGGTGTTCTGGATCTGTGAGATAAGACAGGAAGAAGGCTGTCTATATGAAACTGGACTTTTCTCAGTTTTCTTTGGGAGCTGACGGTGAAGAATCTCCCCTTTCTTTTCTTGCTCTTTGAGTTTTTTGTCCTTTAGGTTGTAAAACAAACAAGAACAATTTGGTTTACTCAAGGGAAGTTTCAGTGACCCCCAGACCTACAAGGCGGATTAAGTACTATGTATTTACAAGGAACTTATTCTGACTACTCCGAGTAACTTCACCCTCCATGTCTCATTTTCCTCTCATCAGTTTGCCACGATTTCATGGCTCCCATCTGCTCTGACATTCAGGCAGTGTGAAAGCTGGTTTTGGAAAATTAAAGGAAAAGGAAAGCTTTTCTCTTGGAGCAAGCAGATAAAGGTTTGCGCTCCTCCATACCTGAAATACCCTACTTAAGCACCACAAAAGGTCTTTGATTTCTCTCACTCCCTCTGACATTTAAAAAGGTGAGCTGCAAAGTTTTAAAGAAGTTTAAAGCCTGTGGGTAATTTATCTTCTGTCCAGACAAGATCTGGAGGAATACAGCCCTTGCTTTTACAGCATCTCTGCAACTGCACAAGACATCGAGGGGGAGAAAATTACTGAGTCATCCCTTCCCTAAGCCCTAACTCCTGGCCATGATGGGGAAGGCAGCTGAAGGTGGGACTGCAAGAGCAAGATAGGTTTGATGTCCAGTGATGACAGAGGGAAAACAAAACCTGGGAGCAGGATTCTGAAGAGGCAACCAATTTTCAAAGTACTGTTTTACAATGAAAATTCATTGCATCTTCTTTCAGCCACTGGATTCAGCAAAGTGCTTAACACCCTTTACTGCCACTGATTTCTATTGTCTTATTTCACATTAAAAAAAAAAGTTTCGTTTGGTTTGGGGTTGTTTTTGTGGTTGCAGTTCTCATTTAAATAATATGTTTTGCTGCATCTGATTAAAAGGTCCCTGTAAGTACAAGTCTTTTTTAAAAACTGAAGGGAAGTTCCTTCCCCCAATTATGTGCCCATGTTTTTCTGATAATTATGCACTGCCAGTCTTGATTTTCTTTTGCAAGCTCACTCATAGACTGTGGAGTCTATGAAAAGCCTCAAAGTCAAGTGCACAAAAACCTGCGAGAGGAAAAGAAAGATGCAGAAGACAACTTGGGTTCTCCTGGGCCACAAAACAGCCCTGGAAGAAAAACCAGACACTGAAGAGGCAAAAATCTGGACTCATAATGAGCATTCCCAGCTCAGATGGAGCCTGGCTCCCTGCACAGATGGTGCCTGGGCACTGCTGGGCTCATTAACCTTTCAGGAGTTACAGAGTTGGAAAGAAGACCTGAACCCCAAACTAAAGTTTTCAGTGTTATTACAGACATGGTTAGGCAGGTGACTTGGGAGAACAAGGACCTGAGACCCTCTGTGAGCTCCTCGCTGGCTTCACCTCAGCTTCCCTCGTGCACGTGGTTTTTGCCCCCATCCATCCCTTATCTCCTCCAATTCCTTTCCCTCTGGCTAGCTGCAGCTAGCTGACCCTTCCACAGCCACAAAGGAGCCCCTCATGGAGCTGTACACCTTTGTCTAGCTTTGGAGGTGCCTGTCCATGCTGTGCTTGGAGCAGCACAGTGGCAGATCAGGCCCTGCACCATCCCTCCTGATGAGGGTGAGGTGGTAACAACAGCAAAAACAACAGCAGCAATACTACTACTAATAATGCTGTGGGAATATCACCCTGCCACAGTCAGTGGCAGGTGCACAGCTAATTCTGAGCCCACCACACTGTTTTTCCTCCCACGGCTCTGAAACTCTGCTGCCGAGTTCAGCAGAGACCGGGCTCTCCCCAGGATCTTTTTATAAAGGTACTTGTGAGGATGAGACTAAGTGGTGACTATATTAAGCCCACAGGAGCCAATCAAGACTGTCAGGAGCTATCTGCTATTCTGGATAGGTGAGGAACAATCTGCGTGCTGGTTGCTGCAGCCTCTGTCTGAGTGCAGGACGTTCCAGGGCTGCAGTATTTTTAGCCTGATGGTGCATGAGCCAAGCTGCAGCTCCTCACCTGCCCAGTGCTCCTGCCTTTGCCCTCACCCTGCTGGTATATTCTCTCAGGCACAGCAACACAGCCACTCCGCACAATGAAAGCGCCCCTGGCAAGGGAAATTCACATATCCGGTGCTGGCAATTAATTCCCTCACACTGGATGAACACTGCAAATAGTCTTAGAAGTATTTTTAAAACTACTAACGTTGCTCCTTAATGACCACGGTTGTGAGAGGCTCAGGACCAAAGCGCTGAACTCCCAAGGTGCCACACACTTACATTTGAAAAGGGAAGGAAGGTTCGTTCAGGGGAGCTATGGAAGTTCCCTCTGCACTGCAGAGTGCACGGCCGTGTCCCGCTGTCCCACAATGCAGGAGCTGTACCGGTATGTTACACTTGAATAGGTTGGGAATTACATCATCCTCTGCTATTTCCTGTCCTGACCTTGACCCTCAAACCTACTCTTAGTCCCAGCAATGGATTTGAAAGGCAGATAAAGGATATTTGCCTTGGCCACGACTGAAGTGGTGATAGGACAAGAACACCAGTTTTTAAAAATCGCGAATTCCAAGTCTGAGCCCACTAGCTCCCCTGGATTCACTGAAGGGACAGCCATACATCCCAAGCCCACTTCCACAAAAAAAAAGAGAGATGGAGAGAGCCACAGAATCCTGCCTGCCTCCCTGTCCCTGCACAGCCCATCCGTGCTGAGCACCTCAGTGACACCAGCCTGGAAACAGTCTGGGTACTTCACACCCACGGCAGCCTTGGCCCCTCTCGAGACCCGGTGGAGAAGAGGGGCAGGACATGACCACTGCCCACGTGCCCCTGCCTGCCCCAGCTGCTGGCAGCCCCTCCTGAAGCCAAGTCCTTACTTCCCATCGCTGGAGAGAGGTGGGAGAAATTCCATCGTCTGCTGAAGCCGTAGCTGACCATCCCTCCCCCTGCTATTCCCATGGCAACCTGCAGCTCTGCTGCGGTGCAGTGCCTGCCTAGGGACCAGTGGTTCCCAATTCCTGCTCTGGAAATGGTGAGGAGGGATAAGGGGATTCCATCTCCAGCTCACGAACCTTCCTGAGCTTACAAAACCCCTTCCCCTGAGTCCCAGTGGCACCCACTGAGCTGGACACTGCCAGAGCTGTGTTACTCCCACATGGAGGCATCTTAGGAGAGATGTCTGCCTTAGTTACAAATGGCAGCAGCATCCCAGGCTGTGCATTCACCCCTGTGTGCTGCTTCACCTGTTCTGCTACAGTAAAAGTAACATAACCCCACGTGTAAGTACAGCTGAAATGACAGAAAACACTGTACAATCAGAGAATGGGTTGAAAGGGACCTTAGAGCCCATCTCCATCCCCTGCCATGGACAGGGACACCGTTCCCTAGCCCAGGTTGCTGCAAGCCCCATCCAACTTGGCCTGCACTTCCATGCTCAGCTGTGCCCATGCAGCAGGAGAACAGACTGGGTTATTATCATTATTCTTGCAGTGTCTGCACAGTGAGTGCATCCTGGTAACTACTCCAAGAAAGACATGACACCCCCTCATCCTCTAAACAGCTGCCCTGGGACTAACTCCGAGTGCAGGAGAGGCTTTGGAGGGAGCTTCTATCCCTAAGCATGCCGACAAACCAACCTGGGGCCATACCCCGGCACTGCTGTTAGTTTTCAGTTTTCCTGAGAGAAGTAAACTTCCCGGGCAGGCCTTGCTCAGCCTCCCCTGCACGGGAGCAGAAGCTGTGAGCCGATCCCTGGAGAGTGCAGAACCCCAGAGCGCAGTGGCTCTGTCACTGCACAGGGAAGTGACACCAGCAGCCTGTCCAGGGAGAACCAAGATGCTCCATGCAGTATCTGCAGCATTCAACTCCCGGTACCTGCTGCTGTTTCCAGGGAATGTTGCCCTGCCACAGCCTGAATAAGCTGTGAGAGCTTTGTGAGATATCATATTCATTGAGTCTATCCACTGCTGATCCATTTCAAGTAAGATGGTTTTGATTTGCTCAAGACAAGAATAAGTACTTTGCCCTGATATTTCCATGTGGCTTGCAGTTCAGCTTGTCTTGCAAGCAGCCTTTATAATAAACAAAACCAGCCACGACACAAATCTGCCCCTGCAATTAGATCATCAATCCAGTGCTGAGGAGCAGCTTTTGAAACAGGCAGACTCCTCAAGAATGCTGCTCTTTGTGTTGGCAGGGAAGACTTGCACAGCTCATATTACTCCTGTAATTTTAGTGCTTGGCAAAGAATCAGCCAGGGAAGAAAAATCCTGCTATGGTTTAATACAAAATACCTTCTCTGCTTGCAGGCAAGAAGACAAGAGACCAATGGAGCAAAAGGTTGAATCTTTTGTCTGCCCAGGGGAATTCCTTCATGATGCAGTGGGCTGATCCTGCATCACTTCTGCTAAGCAGCAGAGAAAATTAAAGAGTGTTGTGATAATACAGTTTCACTGTCCCGGCAGCCAAGCCAGGGTTGGCCCAGGACACCAGGAGGGTCACCCGGGCTGTCACTCAGCTCTCTGCCCTACACCAGCAAGGTCTCAAGGCTCAAAGCCTCAAAAACACTCAGTCTTTATCGTTTTATAACGCCAGCAACTTGCACCCCAGAATGAAGCTATGGAGCCCCGAGTTTGCATCATTTTGCTGAACAGAGATTTAAAAACATTTAATTTCTTACAAAACCCTGAAAGTCACCTTTCTATTTCCTTTCTAGGGGGTTGCTATTTGTTTCTTCGAAAAGAAATAAAGGGTTATTTGTCCTGCACAGGCAGGACCACAGGTCTTTTTTTTCTCCACAGGTCCACAACCCCATCACCTAAATCACAATCACCAAGGATGCTCAGATTCAATCTGCTTTCAAAGCACTTCAACAAGCTTTGGTGAGCTTTACCTCATAGGAGTCTTTATTTGCCTTGTACTTTTCTATCTGGTATAGCTGGTTCTTGTGGCAAATACTGTCCTGGCCTTCAGCCTTCTGTGGAGAGGAAAGCACAGAAAAGTAAAATACGTAAGATAATTAGAGAAAACCAACGTTCAATTACCATACCCACTCTTGGCATTCAGTGGAGGAGCATCGGCTTACAGGGATGATGGATTTGGTCCATTACATTTTAAATATCATTGGTGGCATCACCATTAATGTGAAAAGAACTGAGGAAAAAAAAAAACTAAGAAGCTGTTGTCAAATTGGAAGGGCCAAGCCATGCTCAGGGGCCAGGGAGATTAGATCAAGTAAAACTTTCAGCTGAGTTTTCACTTAAAGAAGCTTAAGAGGTCTTAAGCTTCCTCTTGATCTCCTGAATCAAATGACATTGTGTTACTGGTATTCCAAGCAGCAGAACTATCTCAACACAGGGACACAGCACTTCACATCACACACCAAAGGCTCTGCATGCCACCAGTTTGCTTTCTGCAGGATAACTGCCCTCCCTGCAGTTACAACTTCCTCGTGAGGGGAACAGGAGTGACAGGCACTGATCTCTGTGGTGACCAGGGACAGGGAATGGCTGGAGCTGTCGGGAAGGGTTAGGTTGGATATCAGGAAAAGGTTTTTCCCCCAGAGGGTGCTGGGCACTGCCCAGGCTCCCCAGGGAACGGGCACAGCCCTGCAGAGCTCCAGGAGCGTTTGGACAGCGCTGCCAGGGATGCACAGGGTGGGATTGTTGGGGTGTCTGTGCAGGGCCAGGAGCTGGACCGGACGGTCCTTGGGATATTCTGTGGTTCTGTGAGATCAAATGCCAGCAAACCAGGACAATTTTAGCCTTTTTTTTCCCCTCCTCCCCCAGCAGTGGCACGAGGCAGTGCTCACCCTGAGGCTGGCCAGGTAGCGCTCCAGCTTCTTGTTGAGCAGGAAGTAGATGGCCAGCGTGTGACTGGCCCTGTTGGAGAGCACAGTGTTGATGACATCGCTGTTCTTGTAGCCCAGCTTCTCAGTCATGTGCAGCAGGACGCTCTGGCTGAGGTCCTCCAGGTGAATCCTGCACAGGGAGAGGCAGAGCAGGATTTTTGGACCGTCCTCCCAGTGACAGAGCCTCGGGGGGATGAGGCAGAGCGTCAAGAAGAGGCCCCAAGGGCTCGGTAACACAGGGGTGATTAGTTCCATTCTCCCACGAGCAGGCAGGGAAAGGAGAGATATCTGGGAACCACAGGAACTGCAGGAAGCTGAATGATCAGGACTCTGTCCACTGTGTCCATCCCTGATGGGAAATGGCACCATGATGCTCAGGCCATTTGTTACCCTCCATCTGACCCTGAAGACCATCCCGACGATCCATCTGGTTTTGAAAGGAAAGAGGTAAAACCCAACCCAGATCTGGCTCTCTGCAAAGCCCCTTTCCTTGTAATCAAACAGCACTGAGCTGAGCTTCACCCCCTTACCTGCTGCACAGCATCCATGCACTAATTAGCTAGGGAATTTCCTGCTGGAGAAAGGGGATGTACAGGGTTATTCCAGCAGCTCAGAATGGCAACACTGCTGTTACACTCCTGTCACAAGCACAAGCCATGTTTATGTCTCTCTCTTCTATAAAGTCTGGAACAGTCTCAGCCAAGGCAAGAAAAGCAGTACAGAAGTCTTGTGGAAATGCCAAAGCATTGGCTCAGTCTGAGTTAAAACCAGATTTTTCCAAAGAACTCTGCTCCTATTTAGACCTCTAAATGGGCTGGCCAGCTTCCCAGAGGTACCCGTCAGCTCCCATCCATCTCCAGAGAAATGCTGGGTTTCAGCTGTTTCTAGAGGATATTCCTCACTCCTAATACCAAGCCTAATATCAGAGGGAGCTTATTTTGCAAGCTTCCCCCTTCCAAGGGATCCCTCCCCACCTTTCCCACTCCTGCCCCAGCTCTGATGTACAGGACTCAGACAAGATGTGAAACACAGTCTGGGAAATCTCAAATAACTCGTTCCCTTTGTTCCCTGTGCTTATGAACACTTGTTCTGCCCCTAAGGAATGCTTGGGGTTGGGTTTTTTTTTTCCCCAAGCTCAAAAGCAAAACTTATCTTGGCCACTGCAGGTTGAGACATCTGGGCAGCAAAAGAAATTCAAGCAATTTCAACTTGAAGTGCTCAGCAAAATGGGAAATTTTTGCTTGCCTTCAGGGAATTTCTTTAACAAAAGCAAGCTTATGAAAAGCTTGGGAAAATATTCTCCTGAAAATGCAGTTTCTGCTGTTCTCCCACCTTATCTCCATGCTCTTCCCCTTCCTACCACGCTCCTGTCTTGGGAACAATGGGTGTTACCCCCAGAGCAGTGGAAGGGCACTGCAAGAACGTAACACCACTCCTTCAGTGTTGATTAAGAGAAGAATTGATTCTTTGCAAATTCAGCAGTGGGTTTTCCACACACTATTTCACCACACCTTACCCATATCTGCACACTGAGGAAAAATAGGAGAAATTTCATGGAAGCTGACTCTAGTGGTACTTTCTGAGACAAGCTCAAAAGGAGCCAGGCCACGTCTTTAAAATATTTAAAACTTTGCAGATTATTTTCCCTATAAAGCTCCAGTATGACAAAGTCTAAGTAGGTCAAGCCTGAGGCAACAACTAAATGAAACAAAAGTAATATTATTAAGAAAGAAAGAAAGAAAGAAAGAAAGAAAGAAAGAAAGAAAGAAAG
>NW_024581370.1:0-17999 GCF_017639235.1 Corvus kubaryi
TCTCATGTTTCCAGGTCAGTACCTGGGCATGAGCAGGGCTGTCACCATGGTGCTGCCCGGGACGCGAGGCAGAGTGTGACACTGTGACATGGGTAATTGCCAGCAGTTTGCTTTCTTGTCCCTCATCACCCCAGCACAAAGTACAAACCACGATGGATTTAAGGAATTGACTTTTAAGGTTTTATTTAACATGCCTGAAAATATTAGAGGATGGTCAGTGTAAAATGCCTGTAAGAATTATTTCTGAGATGTCAGCATCCCTTTGAATAGGTGAGTCTGATCTTCCCTGATTGCCTGTAATCCCATCCTCAGCCTGGGAGGCACAGGTAAATAATTGGGTTTCCAGCCTGGCGGTGACTCGGGATTTGGTGTCTTCATTCAGAGGGGATTGCAGGTAACTGAATAAAGACAACACTGTCCACGTAAGCTGCTCTCTTGGCAACCACAATTCGAGCAGTAGAAAATATCCCGAGAAAAGGGCGGGCTGGGAAGAGAAGGAATTGCCTGAGCACACAGCATTAGGCTCTCCCAGCAAAGACAGAAAAGTGGAAGGTATTTGTTGCCTGACATCCTTTCTTCCCTGTAATGTTTGACCATCCCATAATCAGTCTCACAGGATGATGGCCCAGGTATCCCACAGCACAGGCTGTGAGAGGGCTCAGGTGGATGCCATATCCCTGTTTCCTAGAAGGATTGTTCAGCACAGGCATCAGGGAACACCACGAGGGATTTTCATCCTCCGGAACTGTCAGCCTGCGCCTCCTCTTCGCTTATGCACTTGGATCAGGTGTGGTGGGCAGGGAAGCCTCATCTTCCATGAAATCACTTGTTTGGGTGACATGGGGAATCCTCCATCTCTGCCTCAGCCCCGTGCTCGCACCTGAACACCTTCCACAGACCAGGAGAGGCTGCGGAGCGGCTGTGGGAACACAGGGCAGGTCTGCTCAGCCAAACGTGTCTCTGCCTGGCTTGTTCCTGCTTCTGCCTCCCGATTCCCCCTGCCGAGTCACGCTGCCCTGTCTGCAGAGATGCAATTAATCACTATGGAGACTGCTGCAGCTCCCCCCCGTCTGGGCTCAGGGGCTCAGCTGAGCGCTCAGCAACAGGTGCGGGGCGGCTTTTTGGAAGGAGCTTTTTTCCACGCTGGTGTGCAGTGCCTGAAGGCAGAGGGAGGTTTTTCCCTCCCTGCTAACAGTGGATGTGCGGGTGGAACTTCCCGAGGCACAAGAGTCCCTGTGGCATGGACCAGGTCCCTGTCACTGGTGGAAATGGTGGGAGTCAAGGGTTGTTTGTCAGAGGAGTGGTCGGATTTGGAGTTTTGAAGGGTCTCCCATCCTTTATGCTGATGAAGGGTTTTAACCTCACGGAAAATCCTGCACTGTGTGTAAAGCTTTGGCTCAGGGGGTCGATCAAAGGCAGGGAAATCAGAGGAAACCACAGGTCTGCAGGTCCTGGCAGGTCTATGGGTGCCCATGCAGAGCTCATGTCACCTCAGGTCCCCATGCCAGGGCTCCCAGCCTGGACCAGAGGCCAGGCGGTCACAACAGCCCAGACTATGACCCCAGCACGTTGGGGTGTGCTCCCCCGGGGAGCAGCACGTCCTCCCCTCCCCTGGAGTGAAATGTGGGATCTCAACCCAGGGAAAACCTGGGCTAGAGGTGGGGAAGACAGCATTTTGCTGACACTTAGAGACACAGTAAGTGTGTTACGTGCTCTAGCCGCAGCTCCAGGCCATCTGCCAGCCCAGCTCCTCACTCAGGATGGAGCACGAGTGTCTCTCATGGCTGTACGCATGGCTACGGGCAGGACAGTCAGACATCAAGTGCCACAGACACGTCTTGGAGCTGGGACTGGCACATGCCTTGGACACGTGTCCTTTCCTGGTGCCTCAGCATAGGCAAACTGGGCGACTGCCCTCAGCTGCAGGTAGCTTGAAGCTTCCTTCTGGAGAGCAGACCTAAATATGTCGTCTCTTCCATGTGGAAAAGAGAGCAGAGCTCTGAGAAAAAGAAAATTCGGGGCATCCATGGGGTTTGCCAGGTCAGGGAGCAACTGCTCTAAAGCACTGGCAGCTCCCTGCTGAACCCACACGGGCAGCACTGCCCCACCCCTGCCCCCTGAGCTCGTCTGTGTGACGGGACATGGAGGAGAAGGGGAATGACAGCCGTGGCTAACAACCGCAGGGATTTATGCATCCAACACCCCGTGCATTCTTGGAGGAGCTGAGCCCGACAGGCACCCTGAGAAACAGCAGCAATGAACAACTGCACCCAGAGGCACCCCAGGACAGCCAGGCAAGCGTGTCCTACCCAGGTGCAAAGCCACCAGTGCAGCTCCATGGGAAACTCCCAGCACAGCTGAAGGTCCACATCCCTACCCAGTCACCAGGAAAGGACAGAGGGGTCACAGCCAGCTGCATCCGTGGATGAAACATTGAAATGAAATGCTGTAAGAGGAGCCCCTGGGGTGTGGTGATACATTGTCCTTGTAATGCACAGGACAATCTGCTCTGTTCCAGGGCTCTGCTTCGCCCCAGTGCCATTTCTGTGGAGGTACAGTAAAGGCAGCTGACACAGACCCTGAATCATTGCCCCCGTCTCTTTCCCAATCTCTTGATAGAACAGACACACTGCAACACCTGTCCACAGTGCAGTTTTGGCTGTGAGCTGTACTGAACACCTCCCAAAGGAAATGCTCCAGGGCCCATCCTCTCCTGCTTGCAAAGAAGCATCCAAGCCCTTAGGGACAACACCTGTGCACCCATGATTTAAAGCAGCTCTGCAGCTGCTCTGCCTGGGCCAGGCCTGAGCTGGTCTCCTGAGGGCCCTGCCGGGCAGGGAGCCTCCCTGTCTGCTCCCTGTCTCTCCTTCAGATGTTGCACCAGCCCCTGAAACTGCAGTGGAGCTGCTCCAGACAAAGTGAATGTTGCACAGCAAGTACTGCTAGGAATGCTGGTTCAGCAGAGCAACCCCAAACACAGCTGCTGGAAGGGGGTTAGGTTGCTTTCAAAAGCATCGTTCCAGTTATTTAGGAAGGGGAAAGGTTAGCATAGAACTAGTTTCAGTTTGGGGAAAAGCATCAGATGCATTCCCATTTTACCTAAATGTATGTTCTCAAACACTTTGTTTTCCCCAGCCTTATATTCTGAAGCACTTTCCCGGCACGAGCATCCAGGTCTTTTCATCCAGGACTTTGCACCCAGACAGCCAGCCCAGCTGCAGCATCACTTCCAGCAGAGTCTTGAGGCTCCAGAAATTTCAGCAGCAGATTCAAACCTCTCAGATTCACTTGGGAGCGTTTCAGGCCAGGAGAGCTGGTGACCTGTGACAGTTTTGTCACCGCGCGCTGACAGAGCGAGGCCCCGTCCCTGGCAACTGCAGTGACACCTTTGCACAAGCCTGTTGTGTACTCCTTCTCCCACACAGCAGAAACAGAATCTCCTGTCTCTGGGGCTGGGAATGTGAAATGTTGAGTAGGTTTTGTTGTGAAGGTTGAGGCAGACCCGAAGCCAGCACGTGCAGATCAGTTCTTTCACAACTGAAATTTCCCTTCATTTTTAAACCAAGAAAAAGGCCATGGATTTCTGTTCATGAGCTGTGAGGAAAGGTCCTGCCTGGGAGCACCTGTCACAGATCCCATTCCAGCATCCCTGAGCCTCCTGAAAAATGTCCGAGCCCTCTTGGCTGCTTTCTGCCAAATGGAGTCTGAAATCAGACATTTTCCAGATTTTATGAGGATTGGTGACCAGGTAGAGGAAACTCCCCATCAGCTCATTGGGATGTATAAGAAACATGGATCCAAGTCCACACACGGGCAAATTGTCTGGGAGCAGGCAGAGATGGGAGAGAAAAACCTCATTTTATCTAACAGCTATCTGGAAATACAGCCTCTGGTGACCTTTCTTTGTTTTGGATTCTGTCCTTTCTGCTTGTAAGAGATACAAGGAACTGGTCTTTCCCCCCTTGTATAGGTAGAAGAGTGCTCTTCATACCAACATTAATAAATATCATATTTATTTTAATTTTAGAACAAGCTTAGCACCTCACCCTTGCTCAATAAATATCTTCTTTCTTCTCTCTTTGGCTCTTCATGCCCTGACATCAGCAGGCAGACAACAGAGATGCTCCTGCAAACTCCAAATCCCACCCTAGGCTCTATCTGGATGCCCTTTGTTCTTCTGATTGCCTGTGCCCCAGGAACAGAAAGCAATACAGGCTTCCTCTGAGATCAAACATTGAAGAGTTCTGTAACGCTCCAAGGAAGCCATGTGGAGGGAGGACACACGAGATAAAATTGACCATTTGTGGCCACAAAGGATTGAAGAAGCAGGGAAGAGACAGGCAAAATCCAAAGTCCTGCACACAGCAGTAGGGCCCCCGAAATTTCTGCTCACTTCTGGATAAGCACAGCCCACATGAGCTTGGGGTGCTACAAGCAGTGAAGTTTTTTTAGTATTTAGCAGCCTATTTACAGGAGAAGTACAAAGACCAACACCTTCAGCAACAGCTGCTGATTCCTGCTCTTTCTCGCTGAATATATCCAACACCTGTTTTTCCAGGCAGAAGAGCCTGAACAAAACCACTTTTACCACTCTGGATCCTGAACTGCTGCCCAGTGATCAGTCAGTTTGCGAAACCCTCCTGTAAGTGTTTCACAGCTGCTCCACTGACTCCACTGGGTTCTGCATGTGATCAGCAGCTCAGAAAGGCCCCACAGAGGTGTCTCCATCTTGCACCACAGCTCAAAACTGCTCTTTTATCGACACCCAACCTGAAGTGTAAGGTGTATTTTCAGCGCTGTCAAACAGCTTCCTGACAGGTTTGGTGCCAAGCCTATGGCAAACACCAGAAAAAGATCTCAACCTTCCACTAGTCCAGGTTGCTCGAAGCCCCATCCAACCTGGCCTTGAAGTTTTTGTACTGAGATCATCTTTGCTACACAGTGACCCAGCAAACAAAGTCAGCAGTGTGGCAATCTTGTTCAAAAAGTACATATATTTAATAATGATACCAAATACAGCTTGTCCCCCCTGGAATTTCCAGTATGATATTTCAGTACGTCCCTTCTGTGGTCACTGCAGTTGGACTGTACATAGCTACTGACTATGCTGAATACATGGTTACGTTTTAGCAGTGTAGTACTCATATATTCTCTATAAATATAATAAAAGATTTAACATTTGTTTTCATTCAGATTCTTACACATACTTCCTGTGTTTTCATACACAAAAAAAAAAACAAAACAGAAAAAAAAACCATGTCTCCTTCCTGCCTCCCCCAACCTTTTATTGGGTTCCAAATAAACCTGAGTTTGTAATTCAAGTCAGCATCTGCCATCTGTTCGGGTATGTGAGTCTGAAGCACACAAAGGGGGGGACTCCAGTGGTCCCTGACTTCAGTGGTCCCTGCCCACTGGCCTGGCAGCACAAACATGTTCTTAGCACGAAGAGAATGAAAATGCTCTGACGTTTATAAATGAAGGAGCTAAAATGGCCCCCTGGGATGCACAGGTGCTCTCTACAAACAGAATGCAACACTTCTTGATCTGAAAATGGATAACATTGTTTCAGGGCTGTGTTTCTTACCCTATTGGGGTTTTCAAGTGTAGCACAACTCCCTAAGAGGTGGGAGTCCTCACTCCACTCAAGGGTCCAAGATGCACATGGACTCTCCAGGACCGAACTGGTGCCAAACTCCAGTGTTGAGGGGAAGGTCTCACCTGCAGGGTGCTCTGGGCATCACTCTGCTGGTTTTTCCAGCACTGAGCAGTCCAGTTATCTGTCAGTATTTGGATTAATGTCCATTTTTTCCTGCAGATTTTGGTCTCAGACCCATGGCACACTGCAAACCAGGAACACAGGCTCAGCTATGGGCTCTGCTGGGGACCTTCTCCCCTGCCTCTGCTGCCCCTCTTGTCCCAGGCTCTCAACATCCTGCTCATGGAACTGGAAGGAAAACTTCTCAAACAGGGGTAACCCTCAGCATTTGCAGACACCAACGTGGCAGCAAAATTGTTTGTGAAAGTACGGATGCAAATAGGGCCTGGATTCCTCCCAGTGGCAAAATCCCCTCTTCCAGCAATAAGAAGACAACACCTCTGCTTCCTGGGTTTTGAAATGACATTCAGGGCTGGGAGCAGTGTGGGCCAGGGCTGCCCATGGGGGAACCAGACTGGAACAAGCTTTGCTGAGATGCTCTGAACACATAAACACGTACACAGGGGCGGTACAGATGAAAGAAAAGAGCAGTCTTTGTCTTTGGCTAAACCTTCTAATTTATAGGAAATGGTTTGAAGACAGAAACAGAACCAAAAAAATGTTGCCAACCTCTCAGATGTATCATTTACTTAGAAAAACAAGACTGGTATACAGAACATGGTGTCTTTTAAGAAAGTTAATCTTCACTGCTCGTAACAATACCCAATTTTTGGTAACCACTACATTACCAATCTTGGAGTATAAAATGGACTTGGTACAGGTTCATGTGTCCTTTATTGGTCTTTTTAATTCACTGCAGTCTCAGAGAAGCCTTCAGGTGTGTCCAATGCTGCCTTGCTGTAACAGGGGCTGATGTGGGGGTTGGCCGATTGTTTAAACACAGCCTGTTGCAATCTGGATTTCTGTTTGAAGCACCTGCTTGCAGACCCCTCATATGAAAGGAACTGGCCTTTAATGCAGTGAATTTCCACATGATGACACTTGTTTTTAAATAATCATGTTTCTTGTGACATGATTAAATCATAGTTTTCTTTATGAAAAAAAGGATTGCGTTATTACCTACTTTATGTAATTAACAGTAAAATCTGCTTTGAATTCCAATATTCCCACTTTTTCTGAATTAGACCACTCATGTCTTTATTCAAGCTTCTACCACCTTCATCTTCTCGGCAGGGCTTGTCAGCAAGCTCAGAGTATCTGGGGTTTTTCCCCTTGCCTGCCGAAGGAACAAAGCCTGCAGCAGGACCACGTGCTGTGTGGCACAGGCAGGCGGAGCAGGGACAGTCTTACCACAGATCCTGGCCCGGCATCCACAGCACCACTGATTTCCTGGAGGAACCAAACCCTCGGTGCTCACGGTTCTTCCAACCAACCTCGCTGCAACACCAGGTGAGAGCAGTGAAAATACAGATTCACGTAGCTCTTTCAGGATGTTTTACTGTACAGTCAGATGCCAAATGTGAATATTTCTTAACAACACAAGCAGAGCCCTCTTCTTTCAACTTTAATATGTAGGACAATGCCTTCCTTGCAAGCAAACCTCCAATTTCCTACGCTGCACCGCTGCAGGGTATGATGCAGTGACAGCAACATGCCTGTGGCTTTCCCTTCTTGCTTAAAGGAGAAAAAGGTTGGATCCCAGAGAAGAGCAGTGCAAATCCCAGGATGTCAGACTAACACTGGCCGCTGACAACCTCTGTGTTGAAGGAAATCTGTGTGGGGCTCATCTGCTGCAGCTGAGGCATCCTGGCTTCCAGGGGCTTTTCGCTCGCCGACTGCATGGTCTGGTTCCTCTTCCGCAGCATCTGTCCGATCCCCATCATGGGGAACCTGCCCCTGCTTTTCACACAGTTTGGGCTGCCCAGGGGGTTGCTGGGGACCAGCTGAGTAGGGGACACTGCTTCTTCCTTTGCCGGATATGCTTTTTCTTCATACGTGAACGAGACCTGGGTGGGGTGGACGGGGGACGTGCTCCCTGGGGGAAAGAGCGGCGACAGTGTCCTTTCACTTGAGCTTTTGTAAGGGAAATTCATTGGTGAGCCTAAAATTCTGTACTGGTGAGAGGGGGAAACCTGGTCTATTTGGTCCTCTCTGTCAACTGACTCGAAGGAGTGCACAATATTCAGGATGAGAGGGGAGTCCTTTGCCCGGCCCCCGATCCGGGATGGCTCCGGCTGGGGAGACTCCTGCCTCTTGAGGAGCCGGGGGGGTTCTGGGGGGTGGCTGCTGGACCTCCAGGTATTCCAGGGAGCTGGAAGTGACACAGCCCATCTTGGATGCCAGGGGCTCGTGGAAAGGGCTCACCCCACCGCAGGAGTCTGCAAAGCAATGGGAGAAGGAAGCAGAAGAGCACATTGCAGTTACCAGCACTGCCTGCCCCGGTGGGCAGCGGCCCACAGCGCCTCAAACATGTTCCAGAAGAACCTGATAAATGCACCAGCTACAACAAATGGTCTGGGATACACTCAGAACCCAATTCTCTGACCCTCACTTAATACTCACACCATTGTCTCCTGGGTAGTTTATCTGTCCCTTTCCTCACAGGCAGGAAAAGTGCTTAAACTAAGGACTTGAAAAGGAAAACCACAGATATCTTCAGCTGTTTGTATTAATTATATATCCTCTAAGGCTGTGCCTGAGAAATCTCACATTTCTCCTCTCTTAGCACAACTTCGTGTGGTTCTTGCTGGGCCTGTATTCACTGACACACCTAGAGACACAGGGGAGCACAGTGAGTTAATCCCCAATGGCTCTCCTTGCATTTTGGAACAAAATCTGTTCCTGGTTTCACACATGTAAATACGGAGTAGCAGCACTGGCCAGATTCAGGCTGCTACAGTTGGAACAGATTTGCTGCATCGACTTCAGCGAGAACCTTCCTCTAGCAAGGGCCAAAAATAAATGGAACAATCTTTGCAGCATTTGGCCCAGTCACACCAAACAGCTCGTGGAGAAGATCTGCTCAGTTCCTACAGAATGCTGGCACTGCCTTATGCCAAGCTAGGCACAAGCAAGCACGTTTTGCTGCCTTGATGGAAAGCTGTCCAAGGAGCCTGATTGCCAGGTCCCCCTAATTGAATTAAGTGGTAGCTATTCCATGAGTTCCCTCGGTCTCAAATCATCTGAAAAGGGTCTAACATCATTTAGCTCTGCCAGCGCTCAGGTCACAGCCACAAATCTCACAGGTATTTCTTGTGGAGGGATGGTCTTGTCAGGGGTTGAGACCTGAATGGATGAACAGGATGAAATCTCACACTTGTCTGGCAAAAGCAGGACTAGTTGGATCTGACCAGTTTCTTTCGAAAACTGGCCAAAATAATTTGACTATTTAAGATGTGTCAAAACATAGTTTCCATAAGCAGAGAAATGCTTTAGCTGAGATCTGCATGATTTTCAGGTTTCAGATCAAAAAAGCAGGGAAAAACATAAAGAAGGAAGGAATAAACAAGATTTACTTCCCCCTGCGCCTTCCTCCCAAAAGGGACAACAAATCTGAGCAAAATGGGCATTTTAAGTGGCTTTTTTTTACATTTTTCACAAGAAGTGCATCCCATTTCTGACCAGCTCTCTGGACTCCTGCCCCTTTGCAGCAGGGTGCTCGTGCTGCCACACAAACACTTATTTGGACGTTTTTTCTCACGTTGAGCACAACAAATGATAAATTATCAAGTCATGAGAATGAGCATGAAAGCATCACAAGCCACCACTCTGAACAACCCCTGACGCCACAGTAAATGTTTTACATCACTCTATCTCCCCACACTGCTCTGTAGTGACCTCCCCTCATTCAGTTCCTTATTTAACATCACCTTCCTGCTCCTCAGTGTCTCCCATCCAGGTGTGCACTCCCCACACCCCATTTTCCCTGCTGGCTCCCCTTTTCCTGCACTCCTTTCTCTCCCCTCCTTTTGCCAGCAGCTTTCACCCAGCCCTCTCAGGCTGCCCTTTGTGATTAATGCTCTGCTCTCCTCCGGCTGTCACATCTTTTCCTTTCCCTGCTCATGCCTTCCTCCCTCCTTTTGCTGATGGGAAATTGCTGAGGTTGGCAGTCCCACCTGCCTTTCCTTGAGGCTGCCTCTTTCCCATTCCTCCACCATCAACTCCTCCCAGGGACTCCTCGAGGTCAGGGATTCTCCCGTGCTGCTCCTTAGCCCCCTCTCAGGAAAACACAGTGGCTGGTAGGAAGAAGTTTGGCTACCAGCTCTGGTTCCCCAGTGATCCGGGGTGGGTGGTGATGCTTTCAAAACACCAGCGTGAGTGTGGATGGCTTTGTGTGAGGACGTGTAAATACAGAAAGCAACTGGCTTTTTAAAGCACTGCAGGAATTCTGTCAAACACAGAAAGTGAGGATTCCTGACTGCTGAGTGCCATCATGGTCTCCTCAGGGCGTTTCATTCCCCGTGTGCCGACACTACCCAGGCCTCTTTCCCACACCACCCCCAGAGCTGACAGGGGATGCAAAGCCAGAGCCTCCCAAACACACAACACACAGGGCAGGACAGGCTCAGTAACACCACACCACACATGCACACACGGACCCACCGCTGGCCTTTCTCCCACTGACCTTTCTCCGGACCCCCAGCCTTGGTGACTTTCCGGTCCTTCAGCAGAGCCTTGGTGTTCTGGATCTGTGAGATAAGACAGGAAGAAGGCTGTCTATATGAAACTGGACTTTTCTCAGTTTTCTTTGGGAGCTGACGGTGAAGAATCTCCCCTTTCTTTTCTTGCTCTTTGAGTTTTTTGTCCTTTAGGTTGTAAAACAAACAAGAACAATTTGGTTTACTCAAGGGAAGTTTCAGTGACCCCCAGACCTACAAGGCGGATTAAGTACTATGTATTTACAAGGAACTTATTCTGACTACTCCGAGTAACTTCACCCTCCATGTCTCATTTTCCTCTCATCAGTTTGCCACGATTTCATGGCTCCCATCTGCTCTGACATTCAGGCAGTGTGAAAGCTGGTTTTGGAAAATTAAAGGAAAAGGAAAGCTTTTCTCTTGGAGCAAGCAGATAAAGGTTTGCGCTCCTCCATACCTGAAATACCCTACTTAAGCACCACAAAAGGTCTTTGATTTCTCTCACTCCCTCTGACATTTAAAAAGGTGAGCTGCAAAGTTTTAAAGAAGTTTAAAGCCTGTGGGTAATTTATCTTCTGTCCAGACAAGATCTGGAGGAATACAGCCCTTGCTTTTACAGCATCTCTGCAACTGCACAAGACATCGAGGGGGAGAAAATTACTGAGTCATCCCTTCCCTAAGCCCTAACTCCTGGCCATGATGGGGAAGGCAGCTGAAGGTGGGACTGCAAGAGCAAGATAGGTTTGATGTCCAGTGATGACAGAGGGAAAACAAAACCTGGGAGCAGGATTCTGAAGAGGCAACCAATTTTCAAAGTACTGTTTTACAATGAAAATTCATTGCATCTTCTTTCAGCCACTGGATTCAGCAAAGTGCTTAACACCCTTTACTGCCACTGATTTCTATTGTCTTATTTCACATTAAAAAAAAAAGTTTCGTTTGGTTTGGGGTTGTTTTTGTGGTTGCAGTTCTCATTTAAATAATATGTTTTGCTGCATCTGATTAAAAGGTCCCTGTAAGTACAAGTCTTTTTTAAAAACTGAAGGGAAGTTCCTTCCCCCAATTATGTGCCCATGTTTTTCTGATAATTATGCACTGCCAGTCTTGATTTTCTTTTGCAAGCTCACTCATAGACTGTGGAGTCTATGAAAAGCCTCAAAGTCAAGTGCACAAAAACCTGCGAGAGGAAAAGAAAGATGCAGAAGACAACTTGGGTTCTCCTGGGCCACAAAACAGCCCTGGAAGAAAAACCAGACACTGAAGAGGCAAAAATCTGGACTCATAATGAGCATTCCCAGCTCAGATGGAGCCTGGCTCCCTGCACAGATGGTGCCTGGGCACTGCTGGGCTCATTAACCTTTCAGGAGTTACAGAGTTGGAAAGAAGACCTGAACCCCAAACTAAAGTTTTCAGTGTTATTACAGACATGGTTAGGCAGGTGACTTGGGAGAACAAGGACCTGAGACCCTCTGTGAGCTCCTCGCTGGCTTCACCTCAGCTTCCCTCGTGCACGTGGTTTTTGCCCCCATCCATCCCTTATCTCCTCCAATTCCTTTCCCTCTGGCTAGCTGCAGCTAGCTGACCCTTCCACAGCCACAAAGGAGCCCCTCATGGAGCTGTACACCTTTGTCTAGCTTTGGAGGTGCCTGTCCATGCTGTGCTTGGAGCAGCACAGTGGCAGATCAGGCCCTGCACCATCCCTCCTGATGAGGGTGAGGTGGTAACAACAGCAAAAACAACAGCAGCAATACTACTACTAATAATGCTGTGGGAATATCACCCTGCCACAGTCAGTGGCAGGTGCACAGCTAATTCTGAGCCCACCACACTGTTTTTCCTCCCACGGCTCTGAAACTCTGCTGCCGAGTTCAGCAGAGACCGGGCTCTCCCCAGGATCTTTTTATAAAGGTACTTGTGAGGATGAGACTAAGTGGTGACTATATTAAGCCCACAGGAGCCAATCAAGACTGTCAGGAGCTATCTGCTATTCTGGATAGGTGAGGAACAATCTGCGTGCTGGTTGCTGCAGCCTCTGTCTGAGTGCAGGACGTTCCAGGGCTGCAGTATTTTTAGCCTGATGGTGCATGAGCCAAGCTGCAGCTCCTCACCTGCCCAGTGCTCCTGCCTTTGCCCTCACCCTGCTGGTATATTCTCTCAGGCACAGCAACACAGCCACTCCGCACAATGAAAGCGCCCCTGGCAAGGGAAATTCACATATCCGGTGCTGGCAATTAATTCCCTCACACTGGATGAACACTGCAAATAGTCTTAGAAGTATTTTTAAAACTACTAACGTTGCTCCTTAATGACCACGGTTGTGAGAGGCTCAGGACCAAAGCGCTGAACTCCCAAGGTGCCACACACTTACATTTGAAAAGGGAAGGAAGGTTCGTTCAGGGGAGCTATGGAAGTTCCCTCTGCACTGCAGAGTGCACGGCCGTGTCCCGCTGTCCCACAATGCAGGAGCTGTACCGGTATGTTACACTTGAATAGGTTGGGAATTACATCATCCTCTGCTATTTCCTGTCCTGACCTTGACCCTCAAACCTACTCTTAGTCCCAGCAATGGATTTGAAAGGCAGATAAAGGATATTTGCCTTGGCCACGACTGAAGTGGTGATAGGACAAGAACACCAGTTTTTAAAAATCGCGAATTCCAAGTCTGAGCCCACTAGCTCCCCTGGATTCACTGAAGGGACAGCCATACATCCCAAGCCCACTTCCACAAAAAAAAAGAGAGATGGAGAGAGCCACAGAATCCTGCCTGCCTCCCTGTCCCTGCACAGCCCATCCGTGCTGAGCACCTCAGTGACACCAGCCTGGAAACAGTCTGGGTACTTCACACCCACGGCAGCCTTGGCCCCTCTCGAGACCCGGTGGAGAAGAGGGGCAGGACATGACCACTGCCCACGTGCCCCTGCCTGCCCCAGCTGCTGGCAGCCCCTCCTGAAGCCAAGTCCTTACTTCCCATCGCTGGAGAGAGGTGGGAGAAATTCCATCGTCTGCTGAAGCCGTAGCTGACCATCCCTCCCCCTGCTATTCCCATGGCAACCTGCAGCTCTGCTGCGGTGCAGTGCCTGCCTAGGGACCAGTGGTTCCCAATTCCTGCTCTGGAAATGGTGAGGAGGGATAAGGGGATTCCATCTCCAGCTCACGAACCTTCCTGAGCTTACAAAACCCCTTCCCCTGAGTCCCAGTGGCACCCACTGAGCTGGACACTGCCAGAGCTGTGTTACTCCCACATGGAGGCATCTTAGGAGAGATGTCTGCCTTAGTTACAAATGGCAGCAGCATCCCAGGCTGTGCATTCACCCCTGTGTGCTGCTTCACCTGTTCTGCTACAGTAAAAGTAACATAACCCCACGTGTAAGTACAGCTGAAATGACAGAAAACACTGTACAATCAGAGAATGGGTTGAAAGGGACCTTAGAGCCCATCTCCATCCCCTGCCATGGGCAGGGACACCGTTCCCTAGCCCAGGTTGCTGCAAGCCCCATCCAACTTGGCCTGCACTTCCATGCTCAGCTGTGCCCATGCAGCAGGAGAACAGACTGGGTTATTATCATTATTCTTGCAGTGTCTGCACAGTGAGTGCATCCTGGTAACTACTCCAAGAAAGACATGACACCCCCTCATCCTCTAAACAGCTGCCCTGGGACTAACTCCGAGTGCAGGAGAGGCTTTGGAGGGAGCTTCTATCCCTAAGCATGCCGACAAACCAACCTGGGGCCATACCCCGGCACTGCTGTTAGTTTTCAGTTTTCCTGAGAGAAGTAAACTTCCCGGGCAGGCCTTGCTCAGCCTCCCCTGCACGGGAGCAGAAGCTGTGAGCCGATCCCTGGAGAGTGCAGAACCCCAGAGCGCAGTGGCTCTGTCACTGCACAGGGAAGTGACACCAGCAGCCTGTCCAGGGAGAACCAAGATGCTCCATGCAGTATCTGCAGCATTCAACTCCCGGTACCTGCTGCTGTTTCCAGGGAATGTTGCCCTGCCACAGCCTGAATAAGCTGTGAGAGCTTTGTGAGATATCATATTCATTGAGTCTATCCACTGCTGATCCATTTCAAGTAAGATGGTTTTGATTTGCTCAAGACAAGAATAAGTACTTTGCCCTGATATTTCCATGTGGCTTGCAGTTCAGCTTGTCTTGCAAGCAGCCTTTATAATAAACAAAACCAGCCACGACACAAATCTGCCCCTGCAATTAGATCATCAATCCAGTGCTGAGGAGCAGCTTTTGAAACAGGCAGACTCCTCAAGAATGCTGCTCTTTGTGTTGGCAGGGAAGACTTGCACAGCTCATATTACTCCTGTAATTTTAGTGCTTGGCAAAGAATCAGCCAGGGAAGAAAAATCCTGCTATGGTTTAATACAAAATACCTTCTCTGCTTGCAGGCAAGAAGACAAGAGACCAATGGAGCAAAAGGTTGAATCTTTTGTCTGCCCAGGGGAATTCCTTCATGATGCAGTGGGCTGATCCTGCATCACTTCTGCTAAGCAGCAGAGAAAATTAAAGAGTGTTGTGATAATACAGTTTCACTGTCCCGGCAGCCAAGCCAGGGTTGGCCCAGGACACCAGGAGGGTCACCCGGGCTGTCACTCAGCTCTCTGCCCTACACCAGCAAGGTCTCAAGGCTCAAAGCCTCAAAAACACTCAGTCTTTATCTTTTTATAACGCCAGCAACTTGCACCCCAGAATGAAGCTATGGAGCCCCGAGTTTGCATCATTTTGCTGAACAGAGATTTAAAAACATTTAATTTCTTACAAAACCCTGAAAGTCACCTTTCTATTTCCTTTCTAGGGGGTTGCTATTTGTTTCTTCGAAAAGAAATAAAGGGTTATTTGTCCTGCACAGGCAGGACCACAGGTCTTTTTTTTCTCCACAGGTCCACAACCCCATCACCTAAATCACAATCACCAAGGATGCTCAGATTCAATCTGCTTTCAAAGCACTTCAACAAGCTTTGGTGAGCTTTACCTCATAGGAGTCTTTATTTGCCTTGTACTTTTCTATCTGGTATAGCTGGTTCTTGTGGCAAATACTGTCCTGGCCTTCAGCCTTCTGTGGAGAGGAAAGCACAGAAAAGTAAAATACGTAAGATAATTAGAGAAAACCAACGTTCAATTACCGTACCCACTCTTGGCATTCAGTGGAGGAGCATCGGCTTACAGGGATGATGGATTTGGTCCATTACATTTTAAATATCATTGGTGGCATCACCATTAATGTGAAAAGAACTGAGGAAAAAAAAAACTAAGAAGCTGTTGTCAAATTGGAAGGGCCAAGCCATGCTCAGGGGCCAGGGAGATTAGATCAAGTAAAACTTTCAGCTGAGTTTTCACTTAAAGAAGCTTAAGAGGTCTTAAGCTTCCTCTTGATCTCCTGAATCAAATGACATTGTGTTACTGGTATTCCAAGCAGCAGAACTATCTCAACACAGGGACACAGCACTTCACATCACACACCAAAGGCTCTGCATGCCACCAGTTTGCTTTCTGCAGGATAACTGCCCTCCCTGCAGTTACAACTTCCTCGTGAGGGGAACAGGAGTGACAGGCACTGATCTCTGTGGTGACCAGGGACAGGGAATGGCTGGAGCTGTCGGGAAGGGTTAGGTTGGATATCAGGAAAAGGTTTTTCCCCCAGAGGGTGCTGGGCACTGCCCAGGCTCCCCAGGGAACGGGCACAGCCCTGCAGAGCTCCAGGAGCGTTTGGACAGCGCTGCCAGGGATGCACAGGGTGGGATTGTTGGGGTGTCTGTGCAGGGCCAGGAGCTGGACCGGACGGTCCTTGGGATATTCTGTGGTTCTGTGAGATCAAATGCCAGCAAACCAGGACAATTTTAGCCTTTTTTTTCCCCTCCTCCCCCAGCAGTGGCACGAGGCAGTGCTCACCCTGAGGCTGGCCAGGTAGCGCTCCAGCTTCTTGTTGAGCAGGAAGTAGATGGCCAGCGTGTGACTGGCCCTGTTGGAGAGCACAGTGTTGATGACATCGCTGTTCTTGTAGCCCAGCTTCTCAGTCATGTGCAGCAGGACGCTCTGGCTGAGGTCCTCCAGGTGAATCCTGCACAGGGAGAGGCAGAGCAGGATTTTTGGACCGTCCTCCCAGTGACAGAGCCTCGGGGGGATGAGGCAGAGCGTCAAGAAGAGGCCCCAAGGGCTCGGTAACACAGGGGTGATTAGTTCCATTCTCCCACGAGCAGGCAGGGAAAGGAGAGATATCTGGGAACCACAGGAACTGCAGGAAGCTGAATGATCAGGACTCTGTCCACTGTGTCCATCCCTGATGGGAAATGGCACCATGATGCTCAGGCCATTTGTTACCCTCCATCTGACCCTGAAGACCATCCCGACGATCCATCTGGTTTTGAAAGGAAAGAGGTAAAACCCAACCCAGATCTGGCTCTCTGCAAAGCCCCTTTCCTTGTAATCAAACAGCACTGAGCTGAGCTTCACCCCCTTACCTGCTGCACAGCATCCATGCACTAATTAGCTAGGGAATTTCCTGCTGGAGAAAGGGGATGTACAGGGTTATTCCAGCAGCTCAGAATGGCAACACTGCTGTTACACTCCTGTCACAAGCACAAGCCATGTTTATGTCTCTCTCTTCTATAAAGTCTGGAACAGTCTCAGCCAAGGCAAGAAAAGCAGTACAGAAGTCTTGTGGAAATGCCAAAGCATTGGCTCAGTCTGAGTTAAAACCAGATTTTTCCAAAGAACTCTGCTCCTATTTAGACCTCTAAATGGGCTGGCCAGCTTCCCAGAGGTACCCGTCAGCTCCCATCCATCTCCAGAGAAATGCTGGGTTTCAGCTGTTTCTAGAGGATATTCCTCACTCCTAATACCAAGCCTAATATCAGAGGGAGCTTATTTTGCAAGCTTCCCCCTTCCAAGGGATCCCTCCCCACCTTTCCCACTCCTGCCCCAGCTCTGATGTACAGGACTCAGACAAGATGTGAAACACAGTCTGGGAAATCTCAAATAACTCGTTCCCTTTGTTCCCTGTGCTTATGAACACTTGTTCTGCCCCTAAGGAATGCTTGGGGTTGGGTTTTTTTTTTCCCCAAGCTCAAAAGCAAAACTTATCTTGGCCACTGCAGGTTGAGACATCTGGGCAGCAAAAGAAATTCAAGCAATTTCAACTTGAAGTGCTCAGCAAAATGGGAAATTTTTGCTTGCCTTCAGGGAATTTCTTTAACAAAAGCAAGCTTATGAAAAGCTTGGGAAAATATTCTCCTGAAAATGCAGTTTCTGCTGTTCTCCCACCTTATCTCCATGCTCTTCCCCTTCCTACCACGCTCCTGTCTTGGGAACAATGGGTGTTACCCCCAGAGCAGTGGAAGGGCACTGCAAGAACGTAACACCACTCCTTCAGTGTTGATTAAGAGAAGAATTGATTCTTTGCAAATTCAGCAGTGGGTTTTCCACACACTATTTCACCACACCTTACCCATATCTGCACACTGAGGAAAAATAGGAGAAATTTCATGGAAGCTGACTCTAGTGGTACTTTCTGAGACAAGCTCAAAAGGAGCCAGGCCACGTCTTTAAAATATTTAAAACTTTGCAGATTATTTTCCCTATAAAGCTCCAGTATGACAAAGTCTAAGTAGGTCAAGCCTGAGGCAACAACTAAATGAAACAAAAGTAATATTATTAAGAAAGAAAGAAAGAAAGAAAGAAAGAAAGAAAGAAAGAAAGAAAG